>NW_019729238.1:240410-363100 GCF_002891405.2 Cryptotermes secundus
AACACAAAGCACAATATACACAAGAAAGTAGGAAGAATACTCCAATAGAAGAAGATAGGTGTGACTCGCGTATTGAGATACGACATAAGGATGAGAAATCCTGAACAGTTTTAATATTTTTCATATTTAAAATTTATCAATATATATGACGAATATTTTAGAATAAAGACAACAGGGCATGCAATGAAGTAGTCTGACGTACATCAAAAAGCACCTGAAGATGGCACTTTTGTGCTGAAACATGTAGTGCAAGAGAGAAGAGTAAGGTGAATAAATGTATCCACTGTAAGACGGTCAGAATAAATCATGAACAATCTCATAGTAAGCTAAAGGTAATATTGCCCCTGTGCTTAAATAATTAAGCACCATACACGGACACGTATGGCAAAGTGGAGGTGTAGTTCAGCCATTCCTGATCTAGGCACAAGATGGAGGTGAGTGGTCAGGTTCTTGCCCCGGCCGTTTTACCCCCGGAGAAAGAGCCTCCCCCGATACTCATTCGATGGTAGTGTGGGTGGATGCCACAGCCAGTTTAGATCCTGTGGAGTAGAGAAAAATCCCTTGCTCCTACCGGAAATCGAACCCCGGCAGCCCAGCCCGTAGCCCATTCCTATACCGACTGAGCTATCCTGCCTATTTATAGTTTTCCTAGACTGTGTTAGATAGCTTCCTGTAAATATCTTTTACAAAATATCATAAGCAATAAAAACAGTAACCTCGTAACTAGCAGACTAAAGTTCGTGCACTACAAGAAACAAATACGAATATACTGATATAAATGTTCGAAAAATTAAAGGACTTGATTCACAAATATTTTTCATTATGGTTGCCCAGGGATGGAACTGTTATACCGACATCAAACGGTGTCCTAGCAGCAAGACCGGAGAGGCAGGACGGAAGGAGAAACGGTAGAAGAGATCTGAGATTTCCACTCATGTGGAAATTCTTACTCTGGTCCTGTAGTTTATGATATCGTGTTGTCTGGTAGGCGAGTGGCAACATTTCGGAGGAAGGAACTGCTTCCATCTTCACTACACTAATAATAAGAATGCAAGCAACTGTTAGAGAAAGAATAGATTTTATATTAGAAAATCATTGATACACTCTGACAACAATGGCGTTTGTGAAGTATGGACCAGTTCTAATAAAATTATAGAACTGCATGATTCAGAAGGTAAACTGAGAAATGAATGCAAGATTTTTTATTATATTGGTTATGTGTTAGTACGATAACAACTCAACAGCCTCTAACCACGTACATATATACATACATACACATATATATTCATACATGCTCGTACGTACATACATACACACACAAAATACTGCAGACAAACTAATAAAATTTTACTTGCTATGCCGGATAAGAGCTCAGGATAATGACCTAATTTGTAGCTAATAATATAACTCACTAAGAAAGAAATATCTTTAAAAAATTAAGTATTAAAGGACCTATCCAGAGAAATCCGGAATAATCCTAAGTACTTCAATAAAATAAAAACTTTCACTATTAAGGAATAAGTTTTTGATAAGGATGGACAAAGAGAAGGACAGATACAAGGACGTTCACCGAACTGCAGACTGAGGAAACAAATAACATTTCATGGCTGGATTATGGCATTCAATAAGTTCTAAACGAAGAGCTGAAATGACTGAACAGGAAATTCGACCAGAGGCAGACATCAAGATGGCAGGACAAGTATAAACTGTAAAATAGGAAGTATATAGCAGATATTTCGTACAATTAAAAACAATGGATGAAGATGTATAAAAAACAAAGACGAGTTTCTTTAGAAATGTTATGACTGATGACTACGGAAACAAAAATCTAAGCCCATTTATATCATACACAAGGAGTCCGAACCATCAGAACAAAAATGTGAAGATGAATGAACAACTCTCCCAAAATCTCCTTCGTATGAAAAGAGAAACAATAGGAACAGACGTCAGTTTCTTAACTTAATGATGGCTATCCTAAGACGTATAAATGGGCTAGGCTCTTTCTAGACAAAATGTGGTCAACTGATAAGAATTACGTGATTACTCAATGAAATCTGCCAGAGGAGCCGAATGCCATTGCAGTTACCGTTTGGAACAAACAGCTAGGTCCACTCCATACTGTGGAATAAACTTGTGGCCATACACAGGCTATTTCACTTGAAATTCATATTTATGGAAATAAGTGTTCATGTAAATCTCGGCACATTAATAATGTATTTATAAGATCTCCTTGGCCTGTTGTCCGCAAGCGAACTATACCGATCGAGCGACCGCCGCTTGTCAGCGAAGTTAGTGTCAACTTAACGGATAGAGGATGTCACGTGGTCAGCGCAAAACATCCCCACGGCGTTAATCGCGGTTTTCTAGAATAGCTCCTCAATTATCCTCACGAGGCTGAGTGGACCTCGTTCCAGGCCCACTACTTCTCAGAAAATCTGGTAGCCCCGGAATCGAACCTGGGACCTCTGGATCTGTAGTCAGGAACTCTGACCAATAGACCATATAAAAATGCTTTAATTTGCCTCTCCAGATGCAAGCATATTTTCAGGTGTACATGTGTGGCTATCGACGGGATTTTGGATTGGATATTGGATTTATAGACCACTTATTCACAATACTTGGAACTACAAGTAATTACCACGCCACCACCAGTTTTCACAGTTCACAAATCATTACTGTACCCACTAAGCCTTTTCCAGCCTTCTGTGTCTTCACCATCCCTTCCCTGGTAACAGCTTCTAATAGTGAAGATTCTTCAGTTTCCTTGCTCAAGGCCCCTATGAATGGCGGTATCCTTCCAATTCTCTTCCGCAGCTGTCTCTTTTCTTTAGATTCCCCTTAAATAAGTGACTTTGTTGCCCAAATTGTTTTCCATATAACTCTTCAGCGCTGCCCGGGCAGACAACGCCGTTCATTTTTGTATGCGTCTCCGTTACCGCGAGAACGTGTTTACCGAGCCTTTCCCTAGCAGATGTCGTCTATTCTTGCTTATTAAGAATCTGCTGCCTAGCAACGGAAATCCTTTCATTGTCTCCTTAGCGGCCGTTTCCCAGAAACGAAAGTTATTCCAGAGACGTTCACTAGCAACAGATGTTTCTCTGGCTCCACAGTTGTTGCTATGAACAAACATGCCAGAATATTAGCAAATAAAACCAAAATCCGCTCTTTGTTTGATTGGAAATCTTTGATGCTGGACCAGTGTAATCTTACTGTGATATATAGATTCATTAGGACGTAACAGCTGTGTAAACAGAACTTCGAGGTGAACGAGGTATGAAAAAATATGAAAAACACTTCTGGAAAATATCTCGCACCGATCTGAAATATACTTACGAGTTTATCAACATCAAACATGCAGCCTTATTAGCAGCTCGTGACGCTGACGTACTAATACAAGGGCCGATTTTTTGACAAATTCATCCTCATTGTTATTTAAATAATTTTTATTTAAAACGACGTTTCGGAGACCGGATAACGTCTATAAAATCAACCATTGTACAGCCTCGTTTCCAATATTTTAGCAACGGTTCCCGTTTCTTTTCATTTCGATAATTCATATCAAAAGTACTCCTATGGTTGCTAATGAATAACACAGTTTAATTCATATTCATAGTGCAACAGTTATAATCAGAACAATATACAAACAACACAGGCTGTGTCTGGTTATCTAGACTCCATTTCAATATTGATATTTCGTCCATTCCAGTAGCGCACAGAAAACACACGTTTTCCCGATTAGGTATGATACAGCGCGTAGTGATACAAAAAATTAACATTACGCCAATCAAAACAGTACTCGACAGGCCAACTGCACACGTCACAAAGTTAAATTACAGTGACGTGTGTGAACCTGTATTTCATACGACAGAAACGTCAGAATGAAAACTTATCAACTATGGTTACGACCTGAGGTTAGTTGTGCCTGTGCTGAAAACCTGACCACTGCAACTACGAAATGAACTCGACCCAGCTGTTATCTGCATTCTGCAACATTTGTATTGTTTGCCGGCTTGTCTGCTTTCAAACACACACATACGTATCGTGGTTACAATGGGGGAACAAGGGGACGGAAGGGACTTACGTACAATATAAACCCTGTCGAAAATAATGGCGCCAGTGTTTTCGGTGGTTTCCAAATATTGCATTCGACAACCGCACAAGTCACATAAATAAACCTGCGATAAAAAAAGACAATAACTGCCATCTACGGTATTGGATTTTCATAATTCCCTGCTGTTCCTGTTGCAGGAGGGGGGGTTGGGAGGGTACTGCTGCAACATGGCTCCATATATCGGTTTTCAGCGCCCACCCCCAACTCTTCCCTTCGTCAGAGATTCCCTCAATCTTTTGAAGATCAAACTCCTCAAAATCCCTTATTTTGCCTATTTCCTCTATCTTCTGTGACTTTAAATGAAGTCGTGGAGAACTTTTATATCTGTCATCGGAAAGTAAGTAGGATTAGAACTTCTACTAAAAGAATAAACTCAATGATCTATGAATTAGAATCATCTGCTGCACTTGAGAAATTCCAACTCTATGATTATCAAAATTTTCACTTATATAGCTTAAACATTGGAAACTGAAAAGTTTTTTGTTTACAAGATTAATAGAATACCGAAATTTTTGGTGTTCACTGCATATCCAATACAGAAAGACCATCCATAATAAAGAAAAATCCCTTACTGAAAGGAAGAAAATCCGTATAATTCCTACCTACACACAACATAATGCATTATCGTCGATTTGGTAAAATAAATTTAAGAATGTGATCAAGGTAACAGTCACTAAGCATTAGTCACACATTAAAGAACAGCTTAATTGTTATTTATGTTTACACTGTTACTTATTTCCATTTAAACTTCCAATTTCTGTTGTCAAATAATCACAAAGACCTCTCACTTTCGTAGGCAGACGGAGGGGTTTGTATCCCGGATCTTGAACAAGAAGCAGAGTCAAATGAGCACATTAGCTGTTTCGAATTAAGAATATTCGTGCTGAGACGGAAACGATGAAGATCGCTTTATATTTATCAAACATCGAACAATGTAAGATATTGGTATATATATTTGAGCTTTAAATACAAATTCCATCTGTAGGATTTGCTGCCTGCTTCATGTCGGTTTCTTGTTTGACTTATTCTTCGACTCAGAATACTGAGGTGATATGTTACTCCGAAACAGCGGTTGACTTTCAACGGACTACGCGGCGTTATATCCCAGAAGACAGGACTGCCAAAATTAAATTCGCTCAGCTGCACTTTACAGTTAGCTTCAAATATAAATAGAATCAAAATTCTTTCATTATTTTCATAAATGAAACTTGCAGACAGAGACACGCATCCTCTCCATTATGCGATTTAATGAATTTCCAAAACAAACACAAGAAAGCGATGCTGAAAACCTCACCATTAGCAATCAAATATGAAGGTAAAAAATCTTGATTTGCATAGTAAACCCGTGAATAAGCTGCCTGGGCAAGCGGCGTTATCTGTGGTTCATGACGTCTTGTACTCTGTAGGCCTTAATTACGTTAGCAATTTATGTGTATCCATCTAAAGCATAAGGCATAAAAACTTCAAAATTGTATAGGACTTCATTTATCATTTAATAACAGTAATTAACATAAACACTAAAATAAAATAATAAGAACTGTTAGATATCAAAAAGTATTCAGAACAGTTTGCAGAATAAATGGAAAGAACATCCTGTTCCGAGGTCTGAGTTGAAAATGTAAGTTTCAATTAAATTACGGAGCTGTTACACAGAGTACCCGTTTCTTTTGTCATTCTCATTTTTTTATCCTAAAATTTTTTCTTTGTAATTTAAAAGAGAGAAATGCGGTTCCATCCACATAACAAACTAATTAGTACCTCACTTTGCGTTACCAGTGCCACCTGACCACTCTTCTGGACAATCACTCCATCACTCGTGAACTGTAACCAAAACCATTATCTTATGTGTGTTTGAAGAACAACTGAAGAGTGCATATTTGTTTATGGTTAACTTAATAATTCTTTCAATATTTCAGATTCTATAGCCTCGAACATTAGGACAAGAACAGCGGTCGTTACGGAATTTTAGGTACTATCCCATCAGTTGGCCGATCACGGTGACCGCGTGGTCTAGGGAATGAACTGTCTTCGATCGCTCGAAACCTGGGATCGCGGATTCGAAACCCAATTTAGGCATTGATGTCGGAGTATGCGTATATTCTGTGTTTGTTTTGTCCTGTACGTAGGTAGTTGCCTTGTGATTGGCTGATCACTCGTTCAAGGAGTCCTATCATCTGCGTAAGAAAGATTACGAAACTGAAGAAGAGGCCAGGGCCCAAGAAAGGGATGTAGAGCCATTGATGGATGAAGGAATGAATCCCATAATTTATTTGAATGAACTAAGAAAACCACAAAATATCTTGATTACAACAGTCGGTAGCCGGCCAGGATTCTGAACGGAAAAAACGACTGAATGCTAATCAGAAAAGCCACCGACAGAGACAACTTGCTCTGTCTACAGTGTCATAAGAACTACAGGAAATGCTTTCTTTACTACAAATTGAAACCAAATCTTAGGTGCATCCTTCCTGGTACGAAACAAGAATAGTCGATTCTTTCCAGGGATAATGCGGAGGAAGACTGAGTCCTACCACTCACCTCCACCGAATGCCAGGGATAAGAATGCGCTAATGTTTTTTAAGCTCTATGCTGCCATGATGGTAGAACTCCTCTGTTTTCTAGTGGTCAGAGTTCGTGCCTACAGATCCAGAGGTTCCGGCTTCGATTCCCAGCGCTACTAGATTTTATGAGAAGTAGTGATCTGTAACGGGGTCCACTCAGCCTCGTGAGGATAACTGAGGAGATATTTCAAGGAAATAGCGGCTCCGGTCTAGAGAACCGAGATTAACGGCCGTGGGGATCCGTTGCGCTGACCACGCGACACCCTCTATCCGCTAAAGTTGCCACTAATTTCGCCGACAAGGGCGGTCGCTCGGTCAGTATACTTTACTTGCGGACTACAGGCCACGGAGTTTCTTTTGTTTGGCGCCATGATGGTTGCAAACGGGAGCAATTTTGATTTCGCCTTCATCCTTTAGAAGCATACTAAATTTCCATCAGTGAGAGGCTACTCGGTCGTCCGAATTGCAGCCCCCGGATCCAAATATGTCAAGTTTTGTAATCGCTGGAGGGTTAGGAGCGGACATAAAGACCGACGGGTGTGACCGCAAGTTTTGGTGGGTTCACTCTATTGCCACATTAGGATTGTTATTCCAGACGAAAGGGGAGTTAAAATGTTTATACTAAACATTTCGATTTGCATAAGCATTCAGAGGTGAGCCCAACAGATTTTACGCGCAGTAGTTGTGCACCATTTCAACTCTTTAGGATGCTTAAGAGGAATTACTGATGATACTGATGAAATAAGCTGTTCGTGTCCTTAACGAATTAAATCATTACGCCATGAAGGCGTACGGAGAAGTGGATGTATGAAATTCATGTATTATTGACCTCTGCATCAGTTGGAGGTGAGTGGTTAGCTTCAAGCACCGGCCAATTTACCCCCGGGGAAACAGCCCGCGGTACCCATTGGTTGGAGTCTGGGTGGGCCCCAGAACCGGTTTGGATGACTTGAAGTAGAGAAAATTATCGCTCATACCGGGACTAAAACTACGATCTCTTGTCCTTTCAGCCAGCAGCTAGTCTCTATACCGACTGAGCTATCCCGGATCGACGATACGAAATGTTAAATTAACTATATGCCAGTTCTCTGACACAAAGAGCATATGTCAAAAGGGGAGAAAGCTAATGAGAAATATATTGAAATTGAAGAGGTGTGTATTCTTGAATATAAGGCAATGTAGTCCGGTGAAAGTCAACTGACATTTCGGAGGAACATGTCGCCTTCATTTTCAGGGTTGAATAATAAGTCAAGCAAGAAAATAAACAGAAGTAGGCACCAGACGTGGGTAGTTATAATTTCTACGTGATTTAGGCTGGTTTCTTGCTTGGCTTATCCCTTGACACTGAGGATGAAATAGACATGTTCTTCCGAAACGTCAGTTGATTTTCAACGGATTACGCGGCTTTATACCTCAAAAGACAAGAATTTTCATACCACCCTTGTGAAAACCTCGACTCAAATATTATTAAACTTATATAAAACAACACCTAACCTCACATTGCTATTTCGTTTGAAGATGACATGCGAATTCACATAAATACTAATAATATATTTTATAGGCAGCAAGAAATAAGATTTGTAAGAAGACTACCTGGATACAAATTATATAGACAGTTCATTTCTTAACTTTCTTGACCGGTTCACGGCTCTGCGCTTCACGGCGACCGGTGCATTGCCGGCTGCTAGAAACATATGAATTTTGTTGTTGAATCAGTATGCCTTATGGCCGATAATGTTCGGAATAAAAGACGAGACATTTCCTAGCGAGGCGACTGACTATTCTCAAGGATGATTCCTTCCTGTGAACTCTGTTAAACATTCCAGTATTTTGTGGCATTCTATTTACCTATATGCATCACTTTCAAAAGGCGAGTTATATAAGCAAAAATGTTAAGTAAATATTTACTGCATTTAAAAATGATAAGTGATAGGTGAGAGTATTAACACGTGGCAATGATTAACCCTCCCGTCTCCTCTTGGGAACATGTCGGTGCGGCTGAGAGTCTGCCGATGAATTCCAACACTCTGTATAGCGTGTTATGTTGGTTTGTCATTTTGCTGGTACAGCGCACAATACTCCGGCCTTCAATTTTACAACAGCTCAAGAACAAGCTGCGAGCCCAGACGGGTTTCCCCTTAATAACTGAATCTCTTTGTTTCCTTCCCATTACAGCCATCTGTTGAGATTTTGCCAACAGACCACTGCAATCAAGATTAAACAAAAATTAAGTAAGAAGTAGGGTGCACAATTCTGTACAAAAGAATTATACAAGAGGAGGAACAACACTGGGTTATGTAAGCAGGTCAGCAGAGGAAAAGAATATTTAACCCGGATGAAATATCTCACTTGTTTTTATATTTTAATCCTAAGGTATCACGCGTGTAAGACAATTTACTGATACTATAAAGCCAAAACAAGATCGTGCTTCATGTTTATCGAGAACAGCTTTCGTCCCCTCTGTTTTACTTCACAGCACTATCTTAGAAGCTTCTTGAAAACAGAAGAAGATTGTAAGATATTGTTCTGAAAAAGAAGCGCTGTACTTATTCCGTAAGTACTAAACTTGAGTGTTTTTTTAGGTATAACCTCTATAATTTAAGCAACATATAACTAACTCTGAACTTCCCTTAGTTGTTTTACACTTGACTTCCCCTTTATTTTGTTTGTAAGATGATGAAGAGTTGCTCCAAGTTGCTGGAAGCCAATTAAGGAGAACATGTTCTTATCCAAGCGGATTAATATGATAAATCTTAGTATTTTAAAGTTTAATGTTTGGAGACCAAATGAGCTGAACATAAGTAGATTTTCATATTACACTCAATGAAATTTTAATGAGATGGAATTATAAAGATTTAACAATGCCCTACTTATTCTCTAAAAGTGGTCTTTACTTTCCTTGAAATGCGAACTGTCAAAAAAAATACTTCTACATAATTGTTAAGTTTGTTTTCGTTCTGCGGGATGTTTGAAGGGGAAAAGACAACCTCCCGTTTAGGAAACTTAAAGCACAATAGAAACACAGCTAATTTTGTGCCGGAAAATAATGGAGATTTGAAATGGTAGAGATCTCAATAAGACGTGAGAAGTTTCTCAACTTCCTATCGTTAATACCATTCCTATTGAGTAGTCGTGTCATGTCCTGGGTATGAAAATCGGAAAATAGAGATCACTTCTAACATATTAAAGGTAAACAGGAATACAGTATGATAAGTTTCCAGTCAATAAATATCAAGTTTATTGATTAGCCATACGAAAAGAATGGAGACTACTAGAGATAAATTTGGCGCCATTTGGCATTCATCGGTTTCAGAACTTGTTGTCAGGAAGACTTACTTAATTGTAGAAAGCAGATGTACGATGTATGTGGCACACATATAGAAGTATACACCAAAATCATCTTTATTGTTCCTCGGTACACAAAGTGCTTGCACATTCACGCTACGTGCAGACTGCAGGTATGTGAGTGTATTACTGTTGCCGTGTTTTCATGTCGAAGAAGCTGCGACTGACTCGACACAAAGGAAAGAGGAAACTCATACAAACTTTCGTTGGCGTAATACTGTAATTGAGGGACTAATGTCAAAATGGAACTTACAGAAAGGGTTTGTAGTAATTTGTATTTAGATGGATTAGAACAATACCACGTAGAACAAGAAAGCTTACTTCGCCTTTACTCTGAACAAGATGAACACTTACTCTCCTCTAACAAGGACTCTGGTGCAGGATACAATTAGAGTGACTTATGCCTGTAATAGGTTGATATTAAACGAACTCATTTGTTAAGTGGAGTAGTTTCCACTCCACTCACTTTTATTTCAAGCAGTCCCAGCTCATCATTATTGGCGCGTCATCAAGTTGAAACGAGCCATGTTCTTCTTATGGGGTTCATCACGAGAGGGAGGCAGGGACATCTGTAGGGCGTCTGCAGCATCTGATCTATTAGAATGGGAAGTGTGAATGAGATAAATGTCATCAAGCCTGGCCCTTGAGTTTCAAACTCAAACCTAACCTCCAACTCCCAACTTTCTTTCTGTTTTTCCCCCATTCCCAATACCGTTTTACTCCTTGACTTACCTTAAACTTTTGTATGTTCAACGACTCTTTCACAGGATATCTTCACGTCCCATGAAATGATGAGAGGATGGTTGGGTGGATCGCGCAAGGTGCGTCGTAGGATGGGGCGAAGTCTGGTTCAGAGGGGGTGAGAGGGGAATGGGGCGGACTCATCATCAACAAACAGAGCAGGACATTTTATGTCCCTTCCTTCTCTCGCCCTTACCTTCCACTTCCAAAAACTCTGTTCAATAGTTGACTTAACCCTTATGTTCTCCTTCTCACACCTCCCCTTCTACCAAGCCTATCTTCACCCTCAGCAAATGGGTGTTCTAAAAGAGCGATCACAGAAAGCATTAGGTGCGGAATGGAAAAGCCAGGAAGACGACGGCACACAGGGGGGTGACAACTGCTGCACCGCCATTACCCTGGCTGATACGACACCGCGCCCCAGCGCGCGCGAGGTGAGCTGAGGTTAGAAGACACTGTGTGAGAATGGAAGGAACATCAGACTCCAGGAAATTGTACCAGAGATGGAGTGAGATAGAAACAATGATAAGTAAAGTGTGGAAGAGAAGAGGGACAGAGATGAAAAATGTTTCGTGAAACGAAGTAGAAGTAAGTAAGAGGAAAGAAAAATTTAGTTGTTGTAGCTTATTACACAAAACAAGCTATGGATTTTGACCCCACTCGTAAAACATGAAACAGTAGTCTGAGAGGAGGAAAGATGAGAAATCGAAGCGTTATCGCTGGCCGGAAGAGAAAAGAAACATAGAGACAAATTCCAGCGTCAGCACTAAGATACCTTGATGCGAATTGACAGATGGAGCCCTCCTTAAGGACAATATGGCAGTGGCTGAGGCATAAAGATAAATACACTTACATCAGGCATATCGTCTATAAAACTAAACAAGATTGGTATTTCCGAAAATAGAAACATGAAGCACACACGCCGATTGGTTACACTAGGAGAAGAGAAAGCAACACAAGAGTTAGATTAAAATAAAACATATTACGTACATGAAATAATACAAGTGAACAAGATATGTTGCATATTACTGAGCAATTCAACAGCAAAGCAATTGTAAAGTTGTCCCTTTGTTTACCTATCCATGAAACATTATCTTCCTCGAACTATTAACTTCAGCATTAGATAGGAATCGCCGGCCTCACGCTCCAGCCGCTTTACCTTCAGGGAAAGTGTCACTACTACCTATTAGGCGGACTCCAGGAAAAGAAAAAATCCCGTTCCTAGCCAGGAATCGAATTCAGGTCATTAAGTGTATAATTAATCTACTCCTTGAGTGCAGCCGCAATAAGGTGCAGAAATTCATGCCAGAAGAACTCAGAAACATAACATGACATCTAGAGTTTGCAATACGTAGACTTTTCAAAGCCTACAGACTAGTAACGGGGAAGTTACTTTTGTAATTGGTGACATATCCATTTGAAACTGCCTGCTGGTCGGACAGCCTCCCGAAAATATCCATATTTAAACAAATGCGAAGTAGGCCAAATTCCCTATTATTTGCACTGACTGAACATAATCTGTACGTACATAGCCTATTAAAGGTAAAATTGTCCCTGTACTAAATTGGTTAAGTACTACGCCATGAAGGCGTTTGGGGGAATGGATGCATAGATCGACATTTTTTTTACTTTGGCACTAGCTCTAGGTGAGTGGTCAGCTTCACTTCCCGGCCGCTTTACCCCCCCTTCCCCGAGAAAGATACCCCGGTACCCATTGGATAGGAGGCTAGGTGAACCCCATAGCCTGTCTGGACGACATGGAGAAGAGAAAATTCTTAACCTTCAAGGGGCTCGAACTCCAACCTCTCGGTCGTTCAGCCCGTGGCCACTCGCAATACCGGCTCCGTTCTTCCGCCTATACTAAAGTAAATTACAGCAAGGATTATATTAGCAGTAATTCGGACCGCCGATTGGAATTTTCAAAATATTAAGATGCGCATTAAACTAAAATAGGAGTGAGTTCCACAGGAATTTCCCTCATCAAGTTGTAGTTAAATGTAAATAAACTGATTAGGTCTCATGTGGTTTTTCGAAAAAACATTAAGCTCGAATTAACGTCAAACCTTTTGCTTTGTGTTTTTGAGACTACAAAACTTTCACTATTCTCTGTATGAAGAGAACAATTAATAAACAACCTCATTTTTTTCCCCCCCATTGGCACCACAGCCCCAGTGGGCCTAGGCCTACCTCCATGAACTTCTCCGTTCACTTCGGATTTTCTCGATCTTACACATTCGGTACGACTCCTTGGGAGGATGATCAACTCGTCGCAAGGCCTCTATCTGTAAACAGACACAGAAAAACGCACACACACAAACTAAACATCCATGCCCCTGAGTAGGATTCGAACCCACGCTTCCGGTTTCCAAGCGAGCGAAGACAGTACATGCCTTAGACCGCTCGGCTACCGTGACAGCAAACAACCTCATTACCAAGGAAATTTTAAAATTGGCGAGAGCAGAACTCAATTATTCTTGGACCGCTTACGGTACCTGGGTTGTGTTTTCCCACCTGTGATCTAGGCTAGCAACTTGCTTATACACTTCGTGCAAATACTTACAGACTGCATTAAGAACTCCGTAGTAACACAGCAGCAGAGAGCTATTTGAGAGGAAACATATATATACTCGTAGACCTACTACTACGTATATATTTGTCGGCTTAAGAGTTCCACATGATCATCCTTCACAAACACAATGCTCAGCAGCACAGGAGCACACCCACAGGAACACCAACAAACTAACAGCAATAATATACTGAGCAATCCGCGCTACAACACGATATATAATTGCATTCCGAGCAAGCAACAATGTGTATTCATCGACAATAATAAAGGAATTCTAACAAGTCAAAAATACAGTAACGCCCAGTGCTTGCCAATATAAGTTCACCTCAGAAAAATAACACTACAATAAGAACACATAACGATGAAACACGACGGCAGCCTGCACTGTAACACAGCATAAAACTAGAAAATTCAACAATATTATACTCGTCTGTTACGATTAACGTAGATTTTGAAGTTCTCAGAGTGGTGGCCATGAAAATTTCTAAATTATGTCAAATACTGCCATGCAGCCTGTTGAAATTCAGCCGACGTTTCAGAGGAACATGTCGCCTTTGCCTTCAGGGTCGAAGAATAAACCAAGCAAGAAATCAACAGGCTCTGTTTCCTACCTGATTCACGCTGGTCGATTGCTTGGCTTATTCTTCGACCCTGAAAACGAAGGCGACATGATCCTCCGAAACGTCGGTTGATTTTCAACGAACTGCACTGTCTTATATCCTCTTTACAACTAAGGTATTTAAAGTAATGACAGAAATCATAACGACATATTTAACATGTTAATATTTTAGTACTGTAATATTGTATTCAAGACAAGTACAAGGCACTGTACTAATATGTAAACGAGGGCCAACACAAAATACAGCTGCATGTAAACATTGGTCAATGTAGGGAAAAAAGTTGGTTAGTCAAAGTGCATGCGCAATATCTGATGATGGCCGAAAGGCTGAAATATGTTGAAAACTTTAAACGTATACATATCTACACACAGATTGTGTTGACGGAAACCAGAAGTAATAAATTGAAGATTCAGTACTTTTAGGATACGCCTATAAGGAAAACAAACCATAAACACACGGTTAAAATTTTTCTAATGTTTGTCGTCATGAAATTTAACTTAAAAGAAAATATTTAATTACACTGAAGCAGGATATCTTATCGAACTCGATTAGTGCATCACTATCACAATTTACTTTCTCCTAGTTCACATACCGTATTTACGCATGTATAGGCCGCACATTTTTTGCCAAAAAATTCAAGAGGAAAACTGGGGTGTGGCTTATATTCGAAATATTCGAAATCACACTTCATTTAAAAAAATTATACTCATAATTAGAAATACAGGGTGTTCTACTCCTGAAATAATATTCCAAGAAAATTATTTTTTCTATAATTTCTGTCTGAAAATTGTGCTGCGGCCTATACACGCACGCGGCCTATACATGCGTAAATACGGTGTATACTAATGTTTCCTCAAGCCTAGTAAAATAAATAAAAATTCCAAAAGATATACATATTAATACAACAATTCCAGCAGTTACGAATTGCGAGTAACAGCAGAGCGATCTCTGTGAGCTGGTTCTATTATCACGAGCTGTCCAATAAGAATTTTCAGCTTTGCTTTAGAATATGCCATTAGGAAGGTCCAGATGAAATCAGGTGAGAGTCAAATTAAATGGGACACATCAGCTGTTAGTCTATGCTGATGACGTGAATGTACTGGGTTATAATATAGATACCATAAAGAGAAAAACACAAACGTTAATTGACGCTAGTAAGGAGGTTGGTCTAGAAGTAATCACAGAGGAAACTAAGTATATGTTACTGTCTCATCACCAAAATTCAGGGCAAAATCATTACATAACCATAGGAAACAGATGTTCTGAAAATGTGGCACAGTTCAGGCATATGGGAAAGACTATAATAAATTAAGACCTGATTCAGGAGGAAATTAAGAGGCGATTGAACTCGGGTAATTCTTGCTATCATTCAGTCCAGAACCTTTTGTCTTCTCGTCTGTTGTCCAAAAACATAAAAATTAGAATATACAAAACTATAATTTTGCATGTGGTTCTGTATTGGCGTGAAACTTGGTCTCTGACTTTAAGGGAGGCACATAGACTGAGGGTGTTTGAGAACAGGGTGTTGAGGACAATATTTGGACCGAAGAGAGCTGAAGTGACAGGAGGTTGGAGAAAACTGCACAACGAGGAGCTTCATAACTTGTACTGTTCTCCAAGTATAATTAGAATGATCAAGTCAAGGAGGATTAGGTGGGCAGGTCATGTAGCAGGAAGGATAGAGACAAGGAATGAATATAGGATACTGGTGGGAAAGACGGAAGGAAGGAGACCACTAGGAAGACCAAGACGTGGGTGGTTGGACATTATTAAAATGGATCTTAGAGAGATATTATGAGATGGTATGGATTTGATTGATCTGGGTCAGGATAGGAACCAGTGGAGGACTCTTGTGAACACGGCAATAAGCCTTCGGGTTCCATAAAATTGTGGGAAATTTTTGAGTAGATACACAATTGGTAGCTTCTCAAGAAGGGCGCAGTTTCATTACTGAGTGAGTGAAAGAGTGAGTTCCACAGGAATACGTGGCCTAATTTTTAAAACATTTTAGGAATATTAAAACAAAAAGGAAAGAGATTTTGCTATAGTTTGTTAAAAATATGATATGCTCTAAGCTTATATGATATTTTGTGTCTCATAAAATTAAGTCTTCAGAAAATTCCAAAAGAGCTGTAGCAAAGAAACATAAATTCTTTGTCTTCAGATAAAGACTTAGGTTACTATTTCTCTGTCTCTCTTGAACTGGATTCATATTTCATTCAGTTATGCAGAAGTTACTCTCTGAGACCCTTATAATAAAATTCTGTCAAAGGTCATGAACTAAATTTGAAGGAAAGACATCTGCTCTAAAGTACACACTAGACATCATGACTGCCGCTGGTACTGTCATCTTCGATTCGTTTACGACTTTCGTCTCTCAAATCACTATATTTCGCTTGCTACCAAACAAATGTTCTGCCATCAGAAGCCCATGGTGTTGTTCTGTAGTGCTCTTAACCTCCAAGCACAGAGACTCCAGAGAAATATCGATGAAGCTGCAAATGTCTGGAGGACGAATAGAAATGCCAAAGAACGAGAGAAAGTAAAGAAGGAATTGAAGTTAAAGGAAATAATGATATCACACATAAGAAAGCATCAATCGGAGAAGAAATGTGCCGGGCTTTGTATCTGTTCTTTGTTGTAGTTCGTAATCCAATTTAGAAGAAGAACTCAGCGTACATTTTCATCTTTTCCGTTACATAACTAAATTAGTAATTCTCACATTTTTAAATTTAGCAGCGAACGTATTCTAGCATGAATCATATTACATATTTCTTTTGTAGTCTTATATTAGTTTAGTCTTAGTGCTTAAAAAAGGTGAAGCTATCCCTGTAACAGGCCGTGGAGGCCCATATGGTTGTGAGAAGTCGAAGCTCTCACATTTTCTAAACATTCAGCTCAAAGATGGCGGTGAGGTTGTCAGCCTTACGCTCAGGTCGCCATTTACCCCAAGGAAGGGCCATAGTGCGACTGGAAGGATTAGGTCAATTTTTAAATCCAATGACCTCATCGGGAATCGAACCTTCAACCTTCCGACTTGCAGCATAGTGCCTCAGTCAACTAGATAACCGCGTGCCCCCCGTCTTAGTGCTTTATTTGTTAAAAATTCACGCTTTATATCTCACATTTCCTAATAACGGAATATATGCATACAACTGCCTTCCTTGAAACTCGTAAGAGAATTGATATTTTCCAGGAGAATAGAATTTAGATGGGCTTTCTGGATTTTGACACCTTGTAGTCTGGCAGGAAGTTATAAACCTTTCGGTAGAAACTTCTGCCTCAAGCTTGAGGTTATAAGTGGTGTTTACAGATTCCTCCGAAATGTTAATAACCGCCTACCGGCCTGCACGGTGTCACAACCCAGAAGGTGACAATAAAAATCTCATGAAGTATGTCAGAAACTAAACTAACTTACTGACATTACATTTTAGAACACTTAGCAATCTAAACGTAAATACGGCTGCAAGTCTCTCATCGAGAGAGCTGGTTTAATGATAATTTTCTGCACTCGAACACTGCAGATACTAGGTCGAATCTCAGCCCTCGAGATTTGTAGCCCGTCTGTAATAATCCTCAAGCTATACCTTGAAACAAATTACTACTGCCTTGTTTTGAATCTTGATCCTTCCATTTATTATTAGTATCTCGTTTTAGTTCACGCTTCTCGCTCTGTGGAGTTTAAATATCGTCGAAAATAGCTTAAAGGATGAATCAATGTTTAAAATATATTGTCACGATTTATGGGTGTGCGCGACTATAAACAGGGTTTGGATTGCTGAAGAGATTCATTGACCACTTACAGGTTGTAACTGCAAATAACTATAACATTATTGCTGATTTCCACATTACAGATCACTCCACGCTAAGTCTTCTAAGTCTGTTTTCACTAGTCGTTCCTTGGTAACAGCTCTAAGTAATGGCTAAACCTCTGCAAAATTTTCATTAGACGTTTCCTGGAAAGGAATATTAACAATGAAGAATCTAGCTTCTGTGCTCATGTAGTTGTTGTCCGGCGAATATCCTGCTACTGAACTTTCAACTGAACTATAGTGCCAGTTTTCTTCAAGATAACTCTTCGGCACGGATCACGCAGAAAACACAGCCCCTCTGTTGTTGTAGATGCGTGTTTGGCGTGCCGTTGCACAGCAACGGTCGGCGCAAAAAACTTAGGGAACATAATTTTTCTGTTGTTGCTTGCGTGTTACCTACGTTTAGAAGTTTAGAAGTCACTGCTAAGCGACAGGTATATAAGCCACTATATATACGTCATAAGTCTTCCCAGACCTATTATTTACTTGCAAATTTTAGCTGAAATTCTGAAGGGAAGAAGGAGAGGTACGAAGTTATAAGGAACACTTGAATACAGCCAATGTTGTTCTCTAATATAACTTTGATCTAACTGCTTTCACTGTGTATCTATATTCAAGCTCTATGTAGGCGTTATATTCAAGTGCGAGAGAAACGACTGCATGAAGTACTCTGAAACACTCAAGATATCACTTAAAATCTCGCGAGATGGGGGTGCATGAGGTTAACAAATGAAGTTCTCAGATGCCGCGGTGCATGAGGGAGGACAGGAGGACAAGCGAGAGACACGAAGCTTGCAGAACTGGGAACGACGAGAAAAATGGAAGGAAGCCGTTTCTCCTTGTTCATTTCTTTATATTCTTCTCTCACTATAAAAATCCTATTGCAGAAGTAGTGCTATGTTCTTTCCGGTTGAATAGCTTCTGCGAATTATCGCACAACTCTGTTTAGCATGCAGTTTTCATATAAGCTACACAAAACATGGCATCTGTCTTGGGCTGACGGAAAATGGAGTCCGTTCTAGATCAATGCGTCGCACGCCGAGTGGGAAATTGTAGCAGATGAGAAAAATAATACGTAGGCTTAAGGATCAACGACGGAAACAAAATATCAGAGAGTTTTAGTTCTATTAAGGAAAGTAAGGGGCAAATACGCAATGTGTAGCTATATACAGAAACAAGCTTTACTTACAAGACACTCCAGAACGTAAATTCATCTCTTGAACCAATACAAGGATAACGCTACATTTCTCGCCCTTGTGTCCTTCGTGTGCCGGTATATTTATGAAAATTGTATTCTTATTGTAGTAGTCGGTCAAGAAAATATTGCTTCCTATTTAAATTTTCTCTGTTACCGACTTCAAATCTTCTAAAAATACTATATTATTAGATTATCTACCTATCTCCACACATTAACTACTGGTTTAAAAATACTGACAAACTAACACTTTATCTTAACAACACATCCACAGAATGTAAGATTTAAGGTTTTCACGGAGGTGACTATGAAGAACGCAGTCTTCTGGGATGTGGCACGGTGTAGATGTGGTGTTAACCGACGTTTGGGAGGAACGTATCGCCTCCATCTTCAGGGTAGAAGGAAAAATAAGAAAATCCGCAAGCGAAGAGACCGTGAGAACCGGTACAAGCAGATTTGTTTGCGGATTTTCTTATTTTTCCTTCTACCCTGAAGATGGAGGCGATACGTTCCTCCGAGACCTCGGTTAACACCATATCTACATGGTGCCACATCCCAGAAGACTGCTTTCTTTCACATCCACAGAAGTTTGTAAAGACTGTTGACTCGGTATACTAAATCATATTGAATGTTACCCGTTGTCTGATGTACACAAAGTTTAAGAAATGCAGTCTACTATCGTCTTAAGGAATTTTGTAGTTTTTATTTTCGATATTCATGGCACTGCTCATGCTCGAACATTTTTTATAGTCAGTTCGCATGCTAAACACTATGTCAAAAGTTTAATCTTTAATACTTAAGCATTAATGTGTTGCGTTATTCCATATACAGCGAAGAGTTTTAATAATCTTAAGTGATGCTGAGAGTAAATGGAAAAACCAAACAATATTGTACAATCATAGGGATCCACAACAAGGACACGAGTTCTATTTTTCTCTCTTTCAACTTAAACTGTACTGGGAAGACAGCAACTATATTAGTACAATTAACGAAAATCACCAAGTTTCCTTAGCTGTATATACAATCCATGCGTAGATAAAGACAAAGCTTTATGTCTGCTGTTGGTTATGATAGCAGAACTGCATTACAAAAAGCGTGGGAGTGCTGCGATGTGTCTAGCGAGAAATATTGCCCACGGGTGAGGTGATGCGGGAAATACAGCACTAAATGGGGACATACTTCGGGCTTTGTAAGCCATTAGCAATTTTGTTATTCTATGGAGTTATTCTATGGATCTGTGGAACACAATGTAAATAAATATAAAAAACAAACTCTGTGGTTTTAGTCCTCAATCGAATTACACCGACCGAGCGACCGCCGCTTGTCGGCAAAGTTAGTGCCAAAGTTAGTGGATAGAGGGTGTCGTGTGGTCAGCACAACGAATCCCCACGGTAGTTAATTTCGGTTAGTATAAAATAAGCTGGCCATATTTCTCAAACTTTTCACGTATTGTAAGATTTGAGGCTTTCACGGCGGTGACTATGAAGAAAACTGCTTTCTTCATTTTCACGTATTATTTGCCTAATGTCCATAAAATGATGATTTAATGCAGACGTGTTTTCTCTATATGACTCCTCGCATCCCATCTCCAAAACTACTGAACCGACTTAGATGAAACTTCGTAACGAGAGTGCGCACTTTAATATATTCCATGAATCTAGTTTTGGTTTGTATCTGTCTAACATAACCTCTAGTTTATAATGGTAAAAATAAAGTTGTCCCTGTGCTAAACTTATTAAGCACTACGCCATGAAGTCTTATTGGGGAGTGAATGTATAAACCCACGTTTTCTTGACCTTGGCATTAGTTAGGGAGTGGCCAGCTTCAAGCCTCGGCCGCTTTACCCCTGGGGAAAGAGCCCCCCGTACCCATTGGATAGGAATTTAGGTGGGCTCCAGAGCCAGTACGGACGTCATGGGGAAGTGAACATTCTTACCCCCACCGGGATTTGAACTCCGATCCCTTGGTCTTCCAGCTCGTAGCCAGTCGCTATACCGACTGCGCTATCCCGGCTCTACTTTATAAGCAGATCAAATGAAGCTTAGGTATATCATAAAATATCGCTATTTTTAAGAAACTTTGCTTTAAAATATAGAAAATAGACGTAATTAAAATATACGAATATTACTGCAAATAGTTTTCCGTGTGATGGATGTTTAAAAGAATATAAAGGAAAATAACTGCAATCAACAAGCAATATGTCTATTTTATGCCGCAACACTATGTTTGTAACTCCAACAAACAAACAAACAAACAAACAAACAGAAAACAAATATTTAGAAAATGTGTTCCAGAATTTTGCATGTTTCTTCAATATCATTAACAGTGACAATGGAAATTAGATTTATAGACTGACTGACTGGACCGCACACGTTTTGTGATATTATCAGTTATTTATTCCTTACTTTCTTGCCGCTAAAAGTGTTTGGGCTCGAAAGTGATGAAATAATGGCAGACCGAAGAAAAATTCATAATGAGGAGTTTCATAACTTGCATTCCTCACCAAATATAATTAGAATGATCTGAGGCGGGTAGGGCAGGTAGCTCCCATGGGAGAAGAGAAATATACGAATATAGGTGTACTGTGAAAAAAAAAGCAGAGAAAAGTGATAACTTGGAAGACACAGACGTGGGCGGGAGGGTACTAATAAAATGGGTATTACAGAAATAGGCTGGGTGGTATGGAATAGTTTCATTTGGCTCAGGATATGGACAAGTGGCGGCCTCTAGTGAACGCGGTGATGAACCTTTAGGTTCCGTAATAAGTTATTGATTTTTTGAGTGACAGAGCGAATGTCGGCTTCTCAAGAAAGCTTCTGTACCGTGAAGTTTTCTTATTGCTAGTGGGATGGGCGGCCATTTTTCGCCTATTGTACCAGCCCCAGATGATAGGTGAGGGTGATTGTGGAGCAATTGGCGGAATGAAGATTGGCAGGGGAAACCGAAGTACTCGGAGAAAACCTGCCCCAGCGCCACTTTGTCCACCACAAATCCCACTTGATCAGACCAGGGATCGAACCCGGGCCGCCGCGGTGGGAAGCCAGCGACTAACCGCTTGAGTTATGGCGCGGCCTTACCGTGAAGTTAGTACCAATTATTGAAGAATTCACAGTGCAGCGATGAATCTGAACTGCTGGGGAACATGGAGAAGCGAACATGACATATGTTAAGTACCTAATGTTCTGGAATCTGACTAAACACTCGAAAGAAAATTGCGGTTATAACGACAAACGAAACGGGAACCTCTTTCTGTTAGCACTGAATTGACCTACTAGGTAGCGAGTGATAATGGAAGAACAGTCGACTACTTAATTCTCTGAATTCTCGTGTTATAAACTGTAGGGTTTAAGTGCCTAAGTACGATATCAGAAGAGAATGAAAGTGATGCGACTGGGCTATGGGGTGGAGGACTGGGATTCAATTCTCAGCAGAGGCAAGAGAATTTTCTCTTCTCCACAACGTCCAGACCGGGTCGAGGGCTCACCCATCCTCATTTCCAGAGGATACAGAGGTCTCTTTCCATGGGGTAAAGCGGCTAGGGCGTGAAGGTGACCACTCACCTCTGTCTAGTGCCGAGGTCAAGAATGGTGGAGCTGTTGTCTACAATTCCCACACGTCTTTATGGCATAGTGCTTGATTTATTAAAGATAGGGATAATTTTACCTTTTTCACTTTTAACATTTTTACAATTTTAAGGATACGCTACAGATCCAGAGGTCCGGGTTCGATTCCCGGTGCTACCAGATTTTTCTGAGAACTAGTGGGTCTGGAACGGGTCCACTCNTCCGCTAAAGTTGGCCCTAACTACGCCGACAAGCGGCGGTCCTCGGTTGGTATAGTTCGCTTGCGGACTAAAATCACGAAGTTTTTATTATGCTAGGTAAACTGTACCAACTTTGTCACCTGAACAATAAACACCGTCATTAGAAACAGTACGTAATGTCTCTTTCTTATCAACAGTTTTGGAACTGTACAGTGAAATAGCTGTATCTCGGAAACCGTTCGGAATAGGACACAGTTACATATATAATTTCTTGCTTAGAATGACCGATATTATGACCTCCGAGAATAGCGGCCTCTCTCTTGGGACACTCTGTATATTCTGTATAACTCGCCAGTGCATCCAATCGGTTTACATGGAAAATTTACGCTAAGCACACGGCACAATAATTGTAAATAAAACGCGTACCTGAAGATGGCTATGTCGTCCTCCACAGCAAGCTCCACCTGCTGGAAATCGTGTTGTGGTAGCAGGAATATGATTAATATTATCTATGCTGAGAATGCAGACNTCTATCCCAGGTCAGGTCATATGGGATTTATGGTGGAAAGTGTGAGCATGGGACAGGTTTTCTCGGAGTACTTCAGTTTCCCTTGCCAATGCTCATTCCATCGAAAGCCCCATATTCATATATAGCCCCAAAAGCGGCCGGCCTATGAAGTCATCACTCCCACCCTGCGAAATGAAAGAAAATGTGGCCCTATACGCAGTTCTAGGTTTGGGTTCGAGTTACTAAATCTCTGCCCCCCTTAGAACTTGCGGTAGGAAGGCTGCATTGGACCGAGCGTGTTATGATGAAATGTGCTCGGCAGTATACTTACTTTGGCCAGCACGGGCTTCGTATAACGGATAAAGGAACTATCGTAGATGTCTCCTTGTTCAATATTGGCTAATGAGAAGACAGATGGCATTCTGCAGCCCCAGCTAAAACACTCTGACTCCAGTCCAACCTTCCGCGCTCTCCCCAGCCAGACCCCCCCCCGAACCGGATACCAGTAACTCTCCTCTTTCATTTTCTTACGATGGAAGTTGAAATAAAAATGTCGACGTAATGATTTAAAAAGGAGGGGGAGGTCAAATGGATTAAAATGGTAGAAGAGATTCTAAGGATAAAAAGAAGTTCCCTCTCTCGCTCTTTCCATTTCAGTTTTTATTCAAATCCTCTCCACTTCTTTCTCAAAACTTCGGGCCCTTTTTAACTTGGTCGGAATAACAGACGTACACTTAGATTTTTATCCACGCTTTCTGAGATCCAACTGCATTACTCGGTACCCCTCTACTGTTCTAAGAGAGCCCGCTCAGGATGCTTGGGCGATACATACAGCTATTTTAGCACATCTCAACGTCTTGGTGTATTGTTCCTTGTAAGAACAGGATTCCGTGCCCACAGACTCTCTGATTCCAATATTGTGCCTTCAGTTCCTCCGCTCTTCTATCCTTTTCTAATCAGTACTGATACACTTAAATTTAAATGTTATACATGTATGAACTCTACTATTGCATTTCGCGTAATTATTCAAGTTTTCCAGTTGTGTTACAAGGTCACATTGCTCTTTCCTTCAAAATAATATTTCTCTGTCCTCTAGTTCACACTTTGGAGCGCATGGCTGATTTCTCAGTTTCATGATCAATTTTACAGATGGTAGGACTTCTTGGACGGGTGATTAGCTCGTCGCAAGGCCTCTACCTAAACACAGGACAAAGCAAACAGAGAATAAACACATACACACACCAAACTTCTATGTCTTGTGTGGGATTCGAACCCACGATCCCGGTTTCTAAGCGAGCAAAGAAAGTACGTGCCTTAGACTGCTCGGCTACCGTAACCGGCTTCTTCAAAATAATTAGGTAGATATAATTTAAAACATCAAGTGTAATTCTGAGAAATTTGTCGCTATTTTACAAATTCTTCCGTTCTTGAAGCTTTTGGATAAATTTTGTGGGACATAACAGTATGCATGGGGTAGAAGAAAATTATCATATTTATTTGGGAAACTTGAAGGGAATGTGTAGAATATAAAGTTTTCGCACCCTTCGTCATGAAGAGTCCTGTGTTCTGGAATATAACACCGTGTAGTCCGTTGGAAATTAATTCGTGTTCCAAAAGAAAATTTCGCCTCCATCTTCATGATCGGAGAATAAGCCAAACAAGAAATCAGCATGGACCAGGTATCAATCAGAGCTCAATTTTGTTTCGATTTATTGTTTCGATCCTAGAGATGGAGACAAGAAGTTCCTCAAAAACGTCCGTTGAATTTCAACAGACTATATGACGTAATGTCCCAGAAGACAGAACTCTGAAGAGAAAAGGCTACTTGCGAGATGTTGGGGTAGATCGGAGGATAACAAAATTGATTTCAAAGAACTACGGTGGGGAATACGGAATGGATTAATCTAGCTCGGGATACGACCTAATGGTGGGTTCTTCTGAAAATGATAATGAACTATCTGGGTTCCTAGAGTATGGAGAATCTATGAAACCTGCTTCTTGGAATAATTAGTCAGTACAACTTAAACGTCTGTCGCGAAACTGCATGCATGTTAATTTCGGCAGTTGTTGGCAACCACAACAAAGGAATGTGTCTTTTGGGAGACCTGATGCCCTGTACACAGTTAGTATTACTCGTATACTGTCTCATAATCTGTTAAGGTCTCTAAACGTAAGCTAAGAAGGTCTCATAAATTAGTTACGCATGAAATAAATAATTTCCTTCCATTTTCTATAGACTTTACTCACAATTCATGAGCAACTTTCTAGTACAGCAATCCCTGGAAATCGCGATTTATACTTTTCGGAACATAAGGCATAATTACTTTTATTTTTATAATTCACAACAGTGAAATATTCACATATGTGTCATTTACATCCATTTTCAGTCTCCCGTTTCTCCGCACATGGGTTTTCCCGGTCAGCAGGGAAAGTGCAGGGCCTTGCACAAGGACCAACAGGCTCGGCTGTCTCTTACATTCCCCTTTTTATATAAAAGTGGTGTTTCAGCTTTTTAGACGTCAACTGCTGTTGTCTGTGGCGGCGACATCGCCCTTTTAGTTACCGAGATCATACCAGTCTCATCCCACGGGTAACATTCATTCATTCTTCGGTACTCCCATCCTCAACACCGCGTTTTGTTCCATGGTTTTCATGCTGGTCAATGTAGGTTTGCTTTCGCTCCGCGTTTTACAAGTACACTGTCAAAAGCACAGAGATATGTTTAAAATGCAGTTCTGATGTTGAATTTAAATTTAAACTTCTTCACTGAAAGGCTGTAAAACGGGAGGAAAAGCTATCAACATATCCTTTTGAAACTAAATACTACATGTAATATGTTGAATATCGTTTATGCTGTACAGTTTCTTTTATGGAAGATTGCTTAAATAAATATGCACAGGCGGTGTAGCTACGAGATATTGGTTTCATGGCCCGGGTTAAATTCCCGGCAGTGCGATTTTTTTTTTATTTTCCACAATGTCCAGAACGACACTGGGGACCACCCGACTTGAAATAGAATGGGTACCGAGGGAACTACCCACGGGGGTAAAGAGGCAGGTGCGTGAAGCTGACAACTCACCTCCATTTAGTACCGAGGTCAAGAATGGTGGAGCTATACCTACACTCCCCCCTATGCCTTCATGGCACAGTGTTTAATAATTAAGCACCAGGACAATATTACCTTTTTTTTTACCAAGGACAAATTTACTTTAAAACTCACAATAAACGTTCGGAAATTTTTATAATATAGTTACGTTAATATGTGTTTATTTCTGTCCATTATTTTCCTATCAGTTGGAAATCACGGTGATGTTTATCGCTTGATCCAAGATGTATTTATAATTCATACTGAAGACACTGACTTTTCGTCATCATGTGTTAGTTGTTAGCATACTAAAGCGAATACTCGACCGAAACAACAATAACAGACAAGAAGAGACCGAGTACTGTCGAACTGTCACGTGAAGTGCCACACATATGTCCACATGTGGTTGTTCCACTCGCACTCCAAGCACAGGCGAACCTAACCTCAAAATATTCTCGCAGGGAAATCCCCCCCCCATTCCGGCCGTGGAGAGGGGAGGCTTGTTTTCAGTCAGAATGGGATATATTATTAAATGTGTACAAACTAACTACGGTAAACATGTAGGCGTGGTGGGACGAGTAGCTCAGTAGGGGTCTAAGTTTATATTCCAATATTATCGAAGCTCAAAACCTAGATTCATACTCATACAAGACGAGATTTGAAGCACAGTCTTCTGTTCCCTTTGGTTTAGAGATTTTAGTCAAGTGTGCAAGCAACAACATTATCTCAGAAGTTGCAAGTAAAATGAGTGAACGGGTTCACGGGGCCTTTCTCTTTTGCGCTCTTACTCTCGCGGTTTTCAGAACTCTCTCCTTTCAGAGAACCTCTACTTCAAGTTTTTAAGTAACAAGAGTTGCCACATCGATAATGAAAGCAGCCTCTTAACAAGATCCATTAATTAATATAATCTATCAAGAAATGTTTCCTATGTGAATAGGCTGAATGTAGTGAAAGTAGAAAGTACAAATAGTATCTCGTTTTACATAAAACTTGAAACAGCAATCAAAGTTTCAATCGTCTTGTGCGAGTTAGTTGGAAACTACGTAATCAGTTCCAACACTTAACAAGAAAAATTAATAGTCTATTAATTTTATACGTGGTAATAAATTCACTCTTCTATAGTCGTAGGGCCTACTTGTGTTTTTCACCGATTAAAACTCAAAATAATTTTGAATACAATATGGCTCTTCATAGAAATGAACAACGAAGGGTTTTAAAACGAATAAAAACTCAAATAGGCCAGTATTGTGCCGGTTAATAACTTCAGACATCACATGCTAACTTCTTTGACCTTCATTCCCCCATAGGCAGAAACATCTTCAATAAAATTTTCTAAAAAATAATATGTCGAGGGTATGGTTGGAATCTGTGTCTTATTGACTTTCAGTAAAAGTAGAGAGATTTCGAAGCGATCTTGGAATGAAATGTATGGCAATAATGGGCCATTGGTTACATCTTCACCGCCCGTAAACAGGCCTATCAGTCTGCATAGTCGCCTTTCTTCTTTGAAATAAATCAATGAATTTCGATTAAATTTCTCATTGTGGATCTACAAAATAAAGTCTTCTAGTTGAAGGAGATTTTGTTGTTTACCATATAGCATAACTATTACTATACATAACAATCAGATCGAAATTTATAAATGTGCCAGTTCTTAACATAAGCTTCACCTTCACTTCGTAAAAATTGGCATGTAACCTAAGTATACACCACTTTCGGGTCCACAACGTCATATACATTTCTATCTCTATCTGTTCTTATTTTTGTTTTGGGTACTTTCTGCGATATAATCCACCTCTATGACCGATGCCCACCAAGATAAGTGCACATATTTTTTTTTCTGATATGGGGAACCCACGGAAGACATACAATAATCCCAATGACGGTGTGACTATGGGATCGCCTTCACTTCTTTTTTATATTTTAGCGTGCAGAACAGTTTCTAAGCATCAGCTGGGTGAACATGATTTCACGGCTACGGACAAGCATACAAAAATAGATGCACTGTTGGAAACCGGGTTTTCTACAGTGGTCCGCGTCGAGGAGGTATAAGGACAACCAAGTCAGTTCTGTATGGTAGTCTGAAGAAAAAGGTCAGAAACAGTTAGTTCAGCTGTCAGTTGAAAATCAACCTGTGAAGAGAAGACTATGAGGCTGGTGTGAAATGGCCACCAACCTGGGAGTTAGTAAATTTTAATAGAGGTAGCAGTTGGAAGGGAGCTGCCGTTCAGAGTGGACTTGAGTCCGGAAGCAGAGGAATGGCCGTTGTTAGAAGCCGTTACCACGCAACTACTAGTGAAGATACTGCGGGCTGGAAAATACAGCGTGATTTTGTAAAGTGTGTATATCAGCGATAGTATTATAATTATTTGTAGTTACTACCTGTAATCTGTCAGTAAATCCGATATCCAATCCAAACTCCCGTCGAGAGTCACCGTTACACTTTGCAATACCTTACCAGATGGTGCTGTCAGAAGATTAGACTAAATTGTCACGCATTTAGGGTCGTGACCTATAATGGCGGACTCTGGATTAGATAATTTAATTTATTAACGGCTTCTTTTACAATCAGTCTTATTCACCAACAATTTACAATAACTCGCAATTCGTTTTATAAATCTGCTTTCACTAGTCGTTACTTGATTACAGGTCTCAAGAGTGGTTAAATAATTTAATAATTTATAATTTTCACCAATATATGAAATGAAATATATGAAATATATGATGCCGGAAGCAGCGTCATCAGCAGCGACTTGAAGCACAGAGCAAATGATGCTCGAGATGGTTCAAGTTCGTATAGCAACAGGCGTGACCAGAGTGGTTTGAACGGCTGCTGTACTGCGATGTGGAAAGCAAATGGAAAAACTACCACATTATCACTTTTCCTGGATAGTCTCTTTCCAAAAACAGAAGATCGCATTAAGTGGAGGAACTGTTTTGGAAGAGACTGTGGACCTGTCGTCTGACAGAGTACTGATGAATGAATGAATATGAAATGACCCGGGATAGCTCTGTCGGTATAGCGACTGGTTAAGTGCTGGACGGCCGAGGGGAAGGAGTTCGAGTCTCGGTAATGGCAGAATTTCTCTCCTCTTCACGTCGTCCAGACCGGCCTTTGGGACGTTTTCATACTTGAAGCTGAATTCACCTGGTGCAGGATAGAGTACAACGACGAGGTTCACTTAAACGATAAAGTTGGAAACTTCTTGACCAGGCAGAAGACACCACACAATTCACTTAATACTGATACTCTCTCACTCATGGATCTGAGCCCTTCTTGAGAAGCCGCCAATTGTGCAGCTACTCAAAAACTTCCCAACATTTTATGGAACTCAAATGTTCATTACCGTGCTCACAAGAGCCCTCCACTGGTCCCTATCCTGAGCCAGATCAAACCAATCTATACCATCCCATCCTATCTCTCTAACATCCATTTTAATATTGTCCACCCACCAACGCCTTGGTCTTCCCTGTGGTCTCTTTCATTCTGGCTTTCCCACAAATATCCTATACGCATTCCTCCTCTCCCCCATTCGTGTTACATGCCTTGCCCACCTCATCCTCCTTGACTTGATCATTCTAATTTTACTTGGCGAAGAGTAAAAATTATGAAGCTCTAAATTATGCAGTTTCCTCCAACCTCCTGTCACTTTCTCTTTGGTCGAAATATTGTTCTCAAGCACTCTCAAGTCTACGTTCCTCCCTTTATGTCAGAGACCAAGTTTCACACCCATACTCTCCTTACATATTCGAAAACAAAATGTTATAAAATAACGCATTCGAGTGTAACAGCTCTGGATATGTCTACTTTATTCCTTCATGATGTGATGAACATAGTGGACAACACTTGAGCGACCCATACACCCCCAGTTCAGCGAATCTGTGGATTTATCGGTTAGTGCTAAGCTTTTTAAATATTGTCCAAATCATAATGCATGTACACTATGTACGATAGGATGAAGAGATCTGAACTGTATTTTAATCTAAATATTTCTCTGTGCAGAATGCGTAGTTTAGTGCTACGTCATGCAAAAACAGCTGATTTATATTTGAAGGAAAGCCTTAAAATTAAATGCTGTAATTAAAAATGTATGCGCGGACACAGCGGATATGGAAAATGTCACTTGCATTATACAGACAGCTTTTGCGAATTACGGAAAACGACAATGAACTTGCGTCACAAACAAAAACCATTCACATGCAGAAACTCGTATGCATCAACTAAATTCAGTGTAGCTGAGAATCATAACAATAGATAATGCGAGAGATATCTCTAACCAGAAATTACGAATGTCACTGTACTTATGATTACGGATAACTCTTTGCAAATAATACCTCTGATTAAGTAATTTCTTTGCTTGAAGATGGATACAGAATCAGTTTCTGAAAAGCTTAGTTCTTTGTTCAGAGCTCAGACGATAAATAATATCCCAGATATTAAACTGTATTCACGTCAAAATTATTCAGAAATAATGTAGCAATGTATATTTTTGCTATTCTTCAATATTTTGGCGACTTCAAAGCGTCGAAATTCACATTTTCAGTACGAAATATAATACCATATGATTTACAGGAAATAACGCAGAGAGTAACATGTTACTACGACACGCTTCAGTTGAGTGAATAGTAATGATTCTGTGCGACCACGCCCTTGCATGGATAATGAACACACCCTAATTCTGCGATTGTTGTCCACATCGTAAGCTTATAGTTCGCACCAAGTACATACGTGTGTGATGTCGGAAGAGCGTGATCACTCTAGATAATTAGAGGACAGACATCTGTGGGATGAGTCAGAGACGAGCCATTTTACCGAAATGCAACAGCCTCCTCCCTCAGTACAGCGCGGCAGTACATTCTCTCCTGTAAAAGCCTTGGGCTGAGACGTGTTCTATAATATGCGCAGTAGTTAACTTCCAACATTACTGCTGTGTGGAAAATATAGCCTGCACATCTAAATTAATGCACCTCATTAACTTTACAGCATTACATTAATGAAAGGCAGCGATAGGCCACTGTAATGTAGGCAGGTTATCTAATCTTGTAAAAGAATATTAACTGTAAGAATCATTTTTACACAAAGATAACTAGAAAAAACCTGTATGTTCCTTGATCTGAAACATTTTAGTGGACTACAAGCCTATAAACAAAATTAAGATAAAACTAAACAATAATATATGTTCCATTCTTTCATTCTATGGCTCAGGCCGCTATACGCTGTTTTCACACTGGAGATTCGGATTTAATCCCAGGAGAGTTAATGTGAGATTCATGGCGAACAAAGGGGCAGGCTTTTCTCGTAGTTTCTTAGGTTTTATTCTGCTAATTATCATTCCACCTTTGTCCCATACTAATTTATTACAGCCCCGCTCCCTGGCTGTGCGATAGACCGGTGTTCCGCAGTGATTGTATCACGGAACACCGTTAGACAGGGCTAGTCTCAATCATTGGGCTCAGTGGTCCAGATTAGCTCTGCATAAATTGTCCAAATTAATGGCATTCTTTCCTTTTTTTATACCTGATGGCGCAAGCTTATCCAACTTTCGAAAAGTCATATAATTTTAAATTTTAACTAAAGCATTAGGAAATTTCGAACATAGTTTCTTTATCAGAAGGAACATTAGTACCTCCTATTTTTAAGTTGGATACTTTTTGTAGTTTCTTGGGATGGGGTGAGACTGAGTCCACTGGGTAAGTCGGACACCAGTTGGCCTATTGTACCAACCCCGGATGATAGATAATGTTAATGTGGAGCAGTTGGTGGAATCCGACTTGGCAGGGGAAACCGAAGTACTCGGTGAAACCCTGACCCAGTGCCACTTTGTCCACCACAAATCCCACAGGACCTGAACTTGGCTCGAACCCGGGCGTATTTCAGGACCGAGTAGTGGCTGGTTAAAAAATAAGGACGTTCAGTTTCAGTTATTGTAGATAATTGAGTTGCTAAGAAATCAATTCTAATTCTTAGTCGGAAATTTGAAAATAAAAAATTGCTTGGGGATAGGACAACAGAATGAATATGGTTCAGGGATGGGACAAGAGGCGGACGGTTCTGAACAAGGTAATGAACCTCCAGGGTCGATACCTTCCATCTTCATGGTGAACTAAGTGACTTCCTAGAAGATGATCGTCGTAGTGTGTCTAACGTTGTGATACAGCGAAGTAAAAGTATTTAAATTGTCCAGTGACAGAATCGCTTTACCGATAGCCTTATTCCATTGGCCCATTTACGGTCTGCTTTTGTTTTATGATTTTAAATCATATTTCTTGCGACATGTTTCAATTTTAAGCACGATTAATTAGACCCTGTAGTGGAGGATAATATTAAAATTAATCTTAGGTAAAATCATTGGTGTTATGTGGATTTGATTAATCTGGCTAAGAATAGGGATAAGTGGAGGGCTATTGTGAATGTCGTAGTGAAATTTGGGGTTCCATTACGCTTTTTGGAAATCTCTGAGCAACCGAGCGACTGGCGGCTTCTAAAGGACTCATCTTCATGGAGTTCTGCTTACGCCGAAAAACAAGCCTTTCTATTCTTCGTTCTGTTTATTTTAATGCGCTCATCAATGTAGGTATATCCACGATTTATGCTAACCGTCTTTTTTTCACCTTACTCTTCTCTTCTGCACTACATGTTTCGGCACTAATGTGCCATCTTCAGGTGCGTTTTCTCTATGCACGTCTAACTACTGCATTGCATGCCTTGATGTCTTCATACTAAAATTACTAAAATATATATTGTCATATATAATAATAGATTTTAAATATTAAAACTTTTCAGGATTCGTCATCCTTACGTCGTATCTCAATACGCGAATCACGCCAAACCACCTCTGTGGGAGCACTCTTCCTACATTCATGTGTATTGTGCTCTTTGTTGTGTCTTGCTCCTGTGACTGTCTGCGATCCAGCAGTATAACGCACGCAGTCACAGGAGCAAGACACAACAAAGAGCACAATACACATGAATGTAGGAAGAGTGCTCCCACAGAGGTGGTTTGGCGTGATTCGCGTATTGAGATACGACGTAAGGATAACGAATCCTGAAAAGTTTTAATCTTTAAAATCTATTATTATATACGACGATATATATTTTAGTAATTTTAGTATGAAGACATCAGGGCATGCAATACAGTAGTTAGACGTGCATAGAGAAAACGCACCTGAAGATGGCACATTAGTGCCGAAACATGTAGTGCAAAAGAGAAGAGTAAGGCGAAAAAAAGTGTATGCCCTGTAAGACGGTTAGCATAAATCATGGACATGAGTCAGTGCAACAGGACGCTAAAATATAACATAGGTATATCTCCTTAGTCGATCTTTTGAGATTCGTTATCAGCTTATAAAATACAGCCCGAATTAACAGCAAGCTGGTCTACAGTAATTAGCTAAGGACTAAACTGAACTTTCAGATTTTCTGCTCACGAACACGTCCAGAATAATCTCTTCATTAGTTATGGGTGAGCTTTCAACGGGGCGCAAAAAAGATCGGACATTGAAGTCAATTATTCACCTCGATCCAATGCTGCGTTTTGAACACGTAAAACAGTATTTCTACCTCACCGAAATTCGGACATTCATTGAAATGCATGTATTCTACTTGCGGCCTGGAGTCATACATTCATATACCCATATAAAGCAAGCAAAATAAATTCTCTTGCACATTTATTTGTATGACTGTTTTGTATATTGTTATGCAAGCGCGTAGCCTGTGGTGAATGTGTGTTACCGATATTATCTGCCATCTTACTTTATATAAAAATGAAATTGAAATTATATCAGGTGTTCATTCGTTATTGTTTACAGATGATGAGACCAATAGATACAAAAATTTATTCGCGCATAATATATAGTATATGTCAATCGTCGGCTGTAATTATTTAATAATTTACAAGCTGGCAACTTGTTCCCGGAAAATAACTACACAATGTAGGAACTGGAGTAGTAGTTATAAGAATATTAAAATTTCAGATTTATTTATATGAACATCACCGAACAACTTGACTACATAAAAGTTCTTTGCTTTGAATCAATAGTTGGACCCGTTTATTTTGACCGACTCCTTAACTCTGTACCTAAATTGACATGCACTCAAGTAAATAAAATATATTTTCCTTTTGATGCGGTTATCAGGAACTACAACTATTCCTATGCAAATTTTACATGTAAGCCAAATATTTATATGAATAATTTTCACTACTATAATGCCCATCTTTGGTAAAGTTTCGCAGGGGTCTTCGCTATGATTGCAACTGCTAAAATACAAAACAAGCCTCTTGCAGAAACTACATAATTCTGTTTATGACCAGACTCAACATAACAATTATATTTCTCTCTCAAATAATTAATACATTAGGCAATCAAGCTGAGGGACAATTATATAACTCGCTCATCAGCCACTTCGTTTTACAGCCTATAATTAGTTCAGTAATAGACTCATATTCATCTGAAGTCCATTAATACAAGCAGTCATAGGTTTTACTGTAGATCTCAGCTCAGAATTTCTCGTGGCCGCCATGTTAGTATTATTGATGGCTTTAAATCAGCATGTACGAAAGTGTGGTGGCCTCTAGTGTCCTTATATTCTCCAGATTGAAGTAGCCGTCACCCTACAAACGCACATGCAAATTGGTTTAAGTCAATATCACAAAGTCTGCGAATCATAAGTAGGGGAGATTTGCGTTAAGGAGTTAAATTGTAATAATTTCAGTTTACAGTTGCTGAACCTGAAATTAGTCTCTGGTGCATACTGTTTAACTCAGTGTGTTCAGCTACTTATACGAATTTCAACTCAAATGTTTAGGATTATTTTACACCAACAACGGGAATGGGATAATATTATTTCGTATTGCACTTGTTATTATTTTTGATTTGGAATTAAAAGGATTTTGAATAGAATTTTATTTAAACCAAAACCACTGCATGAACATAATTAAAATTATTGTTCCAAATTTGAATGATCATCATCTAAGCGCTTCGTTGATTGCAATTAATTTGGTGTCATTCAAGACAGGAAGAATGGAAATATTTTTACCTCCCCACTAAATTTACTGTTAATTTATGCAGTTAGGTTCTGGCCATAACTTAGGCCCACATGTAATTCAATAGTTATAATTTTTAAATGCAGGTTACAAAACATTTTTTTGGTGAGCTGAATTTAAACATTCCATGTTAATATTTATGGTGCAAAAGTGGCGTGTGATTCTATTAAACACGATTCAACTGCGTTGAATAAATGCAGTGGAACAGACAATTCCCTGCGAAATTTGCATTGACCTGCAGGGAGACTTCCCGAACCGAGGCCTTTAATCAGCCTCTGAAAGGCTCTGTGGAGGTTCAGAAGGGCGAAATTATGAAAAACGAAAACTGAGGCGAGATCACTCTATCATGTGGGGTGACAGCTCGGAGTGCTATTAGCGATAAAGTAGAGGAGAGTAAAGCTGCTGTTGTTTTCTGCTAGGAGTCGGCTGTGCAGGGCTGCCCGGGGTTTCTCTTACTGGAAATTAGACGTATAAAGGAAGAACTACAGTTCGTATAGTGCTCTTTTCCAATTCAGAGAAAATCAAAATAGAAAAAAATTAAAATATAAAATACCAGTTCGCCGGTCACGGTAGCCGAGCCGTCTAAGGCGTGCACTGTCTTCGCTCGCTCGGATGCCGGGATCATGGGTTCGAATCCCACTCAGGCATGGATGTTTGCGCACGTTTTTCTGTGTTTGTGTACAGGTAGAGGCCTTGCGACGAGCTTATCACCCGCTCAAGGAGTCCTACCGAATGTCTAAGATCTAGAAAAACCGAAGTGAACGGAGAAGTTCATGGAGGTTGGCCTAGGCCCACTGGGGCTGTAGTGCCAAGGGGGGGGGGGGAATACCAGTTCTGAATAGTAAGAGTTTGATGAGATTATACGTTCATAAGATTGTGCTGCGGGTGGATATTTTATTGTGACTGCTGTACACCTCTAGACTTCCAGTCTATTTGCCTATCCTTGGGTGTCTCACTCTTGGGACTCGTGGTACCGAATTTTATTTACTTCCAATCAGTAACTTCCATTTGTTGATACAGTTGTTCCTTCCCAAAAAACTACATGCCTTAAGTGTCTTTAATTAATCTATCTATAGTTTATTTAACGACGCTGTCAGCAACTGACACTATACAATGTCGGATTATGGGTTGATAGTGGAAAATGAATAGGATAGGACGTGGAAGGTATCTGTCTCGACATTTTTTCATAAATCTTTCTCTCTCTCTCTCTCTCTAGCTCTATACCCTTTGGACCTTGGCCGCTTTTACAATTTCTTAATCTATACGCAGTCCGTAGGACTCCTTGGACGGGAATCAGTCCGTCGCAACACCGCTACTTGCACACAGGACAGCACAAACAAAGAATAAAAGCACATAGACATCCATGTCTCTAGTGGGATTCGAACTCACGATCCCAGTGTTCCAGCGAGCGAAGACAGTTCATACCTTAGACCTCGCGGCCACTGTGATCGGCTTTTTAGCAAATACTGAAGGAAATCATAACAGACCTCATTCAAGTTAGTCGATGTCACGGTCAAGATTCGAACTTTTCATCTCCTAAATACAAATTGGAAACGTTACCGCTTGCACGTTGAACTTTGCTGGAGTTAGACTTAGGTTTCCTGTGAGATAGGCAACTCAAGTTACGTCCAACTCCCCCCCCCTCCCCCCCTACGTGTGTAGTTGCTTTCTCTTCTCTTGCACTTGATGGCAGAAGGCGCTCTGCTACAGGCAGTGTGTCTGAGAGCTGGTGATGACAAATTGTAAATGGTGCAGCCGAGCCATAGGTAGAGCGCACACAATTTATTTTAATATTATGTTCTCACAATACACCTGCCCACCGTTTACGGCCCTCTCTTGGGAATTCTCTGATCCAAGAGGTCGCCAGCTTCATCTAACTTCCTTCACAGCTCATCATTTATAAAGCATACTACACGTTCTACCCAACACGTGTTTAGAACAATCTCTTAGCATTTCCCTGTCGCCTACATCAAACTGAAGGCATCACCGTAGGGTCTACCTGGTTAACTAATTCAATGCAATAGTGTGTCTTGGATGACAGAGTTTTTCAGCACGGAAGATACAAGTATGCCCCATTTTATACGACATGAAGAACCATTACTTTATTCACCAGCCCTCACAACTTGGCTTTGTTGTGAACAATACGAATCTAGTTCCATATTACTATAATTATGTATCAAAACTGATCTATTTTCCTAGAGGTTTGTAGAAGAAAGTACATGTCAACTCATTCATTTTCACCTTATGCGACAGGGGCAGGTATTTGTGACTCAATTCTAAGAATACAACACTTCCGTGGTATTTAATTTTTTGTGACCAACTCCCGCCGCACTTTAAACTGGCTCGGGACAAAAGAGAAATGCTAATGAAAATTTGGGTTACACAATGGGCGGGGAGTTTCTTAATCATATGACTGGCAATCGGTTCCTTTAGGTAGAATACTTAACGATGCTGTTAGCGTCGAGGCTCTAGCGTCGACGATAAGATATTTAATGAATGTGGAGCATAGGTGGAACGAAAATTGGCTGGGAAGATAAAAGTACTCTAAGAAAACCCTCCCCTAATGCCACTTTGTCCGCCACAAAACCCATATTACCGAATCTGGCATAGAGCACAGCCCGCCGGATTGGGAAGACGGCGACTATCGTCCTGAACAGCGACAGAATCAAATCAGTTTTTGAAGATGAAATAAGTCATATGCCAGGTGAACCCGAAGGATTAATTTGTATAGTTTATTTCGCGTTGGATTTTTGCTACGTTTCTGTTGTCTGTTATGACACATTGTGCCAGAATGTAAAATATGTGAGCACGTTTAACAGGAAACCAGTTTACGTCCGTTGATGACACCAATTATTACCTTTCTGTGTGAGGTAAATGTTTTCTATTTGCACCTCAATAGTGAGTTAAAACTCTGTAAGTGAACGAATATTATTGTACGAAAAGGGACCAGTAAGCAGACCTAAGCCGTGTCAGTGCGCATGCACCTACAGCCGAAACGAGGTGTGAACATTTTACACCACAACCCTTTCACATTCTCTCTTTGATGGTCACTTGATAGGAACCATGTTCCTCGGCTCTATTCGTTGTTCTCTCTTCATCTGACGACGCTTTCAGTTCCTGAGGTTATGCAGCGACGGATAACAAGGTGATTAGTGGAACTCGTATTGGAAGGACGTGGAAGGAAGCTGAAGATAGTAACCAGGAACTTTGCCTAAGGGACTGAGGAAAATTACGAAAAACCACGTCAGCATATCGAGTTTCTTGGTCAAGAATTCAATCCAGAGTTCCAAATACGGATCATTGTATATGTGAGTGTGGTCGAACGTATTCAATTCCCACATATTATTTTTTTATTTTTCTCATGGGGTGAGACTGAGCCCACTTGGTACTCCGGCCATTGTTTAGTCTATTGTACCAGCCCCATATGATAGATGATGATGATGATGATTGTGGAAGAGTCGGTGGAATGCGAATGGCAGGGGAAGCAGAAGTTGTAGAAGAAAACTTGCCCCAGTGCCACTTTGTCCACCACAAATTCCATATGACCTGACCCTGGCTTGAACCATTGTCGCTGCAATGAGAAGCCGGCAAGTAACCGCCTGTGCTAGGGCTTGGCCAGCAATTCCCATTTAAATAAATTATTAATAAGATAAAAATTCAACTTAATATTTACAATTTGGTCGTCTAGGTTACGGCACCAGGTGGTCTGGTAGGAGGTTTAAAACGCTTCGAGGGCACATAATGACTCTATCGTCGAGGCAGAAGTAACGTCTAGAAATAACAGAAACCACCTTCGAAATTACGTTGAAAATATCCATATTCAGGAATCAGCAGTGATTGATGTCGCAATGAACTGTGGGTAGCGTAGAACGTGCTTGTAAAGTAGGTTAAGTAGGCCTATATGCAGAGCGTCGGTGTTTTTTTTTTAGAACTGCTGAACATTGTAATTTCAGTAATCGCAAATCCCCAGCATCAGACGGAAGGCTAATGAACTGAATCTGGCTGCAGAATATACGTACATCCTCCTCTGTCCTATCGACAGATCGCGCGCATGAACTTCAATTTGAATAACACTCACGGCGGATCATAAAACAACAAGCACTTTACTCTTCTGCTCTGTAACAAGGAGTATGTCAGACGTTTCCACCTAAACGGCTAATGTAGCTAAAACTAAATCCGTAAGTTGGTTATGCTACGGGTTGGGAGACCATGGAATCATGATTCGAATTCTGAGTGGGGAAAGATTTCTTTTTTTTTCACAACGTTCAGATCGGATTTGGGCCCCCTCCAGCTTCCTACGGGAGGCTTTCCCCGGATGTAAAGCAACATACGCCTGAAGCTGACCAATAATCCCCATGTAGTGCCGAGATTAAATAATATCACGTATATGAGTAACTAAAGACGGAGTTTGGGTTGGTGATTCTATTTATTGCACACTTTAACACACTACTCGTGACTACACTTTATATTTCACTGTTACACACAGTGTTCTCAGTCTGTTACAGGTTCCACTAGCTCTTGCCTGGCAACGGCTTCCAACGGCAGACCTTCCCCTGACTCTGGGCTCCCGAACTATTACCGTACCTCAGTTTCCAGCTTATATAGCAAGTGTCACGTAACTTCGAACAAGGCTAAGAGTAACCTTAAATGCGCAGAAGAAAAATTTCAGACAAGGGGGTGGGTTCGAGGGTCGGTGAAAGTGAAAGAACGAGTGTTAAGAAGCTCCTCCCATCACAAGCTATGCGCGGGATTTGACTAGGAATGCGGGGCCTTGCTCGAAGTTACGTGACACTGTCAACTTCCAAACAACTCTTCATTTTCAAGCACTACACTGCATTATACTAACTCTCGATAATTGTTCTGCTTATATCTCAGCACGGACCGCATAGAAAACACCGTTCCTCTGTTGCTCTTCAACTGTTGCTTAGCGGAACGAACAGAAACCACCATTCGTCTGTTGCTGTTCAATTGTTGATTAGCGGACCGCTGCCTAGCAACTGTAGTTGTCTCGTATTTTTTTCGCAGTCGTTCCTAGCAATGGGTCTACATACTACAACATGCACGCAGCTATTTAGCACAGAAAACGTTGCCTTCTTAATTAAATTTTATGAAACAGAATTTCCGAATTTTTAACTTTTTGGGAATGTCAAGCGTATAGAGGTTTATGTTATAGTTTTCTGGTTTATGTCTCCTGTTGTTACCTTCGATACTGCCACTACATCTACGCACGAATATGTCACTCTTCTTGTGATAACATAGACAATGTATCCATAATATTTTATTAGTGACGTTCTCATTTGATCAAGGGCAACAGTTCGACGCCATTTCAGACGCAGCTCACCCTATATGTGGGAATTCAAGGCTGTAGAGGTCCCAGGTGCGTGTTGACGTAAGGGAATATACGTACATGACCATGGATGTCAGCTGTAATTTCCAGCAACATTTACTACGTCCGTTCCTTAAGTTTGCTTGGAGCTTAAGAACTCCATATGTGTACATAGGAAGAGATAATATGTAATCCATTCTGATTACAGCTTCTGTAGAACTTCCAAATATAATCTTGTCTGTTATTTTATGAGGTTAAAATACTAAGTATCCAAATCTACCTATGGAACATGAGCTGAGAATATATGAAAACAAAGCGCTTAGACGAACAACATTATGAGCTAGGAAAGGGATAGCCAGAAGTGGACACAGCAATTTGCAAAATTAGGAGCTTCATAGCTTGTAATATTTGCATAACAACGTTAATCCTTTAGAACACAGTGGTTACTGTATATACTGCCTGACTTAACACTAAAAAATCTGCATTTTGTCCATGCAGTGAATTTATGCTTCTCATATGATCCTCAGAATAAACAGCAATTGTTTTCCTAAACGGGAATAACCAACTGCTCCTTGTAATGGAGATGTAGTGTGTTCTCTGCGATGTACGAACTGATTCTCTGTAATGGAACCTGAAAATTCAGTATCGCTTATATCAGAGCTAGACTCTGGGCACTTCTCTGCAACTTCCTTCCGCAAAACTCAATTAAATTTAATATCATGCTTCCATCTCTTTTTGGTCTTCCCAGTAGCCAGTTTCCAAATGTTTTCCTTAAAGAAATTCTCTACTATTTTCTTTTGTCAGAAAAAAATCCATTCTTAGCCTGTCGTATCCTCCTACATTTCTCTACCTTACCGGAATTAAGTGGGGGCACGCGATAGCGTAGTTGCTTGAGGCAAGCCGGAAGGTCGCGGGTTCGAGTCTCGATGAGGAGGATTTTTTCAATTGACCTAATCCTTCCAGCCGCACTATGGCCCCGTTGTCGACTCAGCCTCTAACAGAAATGAGTACCAGGAATCTTCCTGGGGTAAAGGGCGGCCGGGGCGTAAGGCTGACAATCTCACTACCGTCTGTGAACCAAGCGTCTAGAGAAAATGTGGGAGCCTCGACGTCTAACAACACTATGGGCCTTCATGGCCTGTTTGAGGGATAGCTTTGCCTTTCTTTACCTGAATTAAGTAACCCATCAAGTCACGTCATTCTTTGCTATGTAGCTGTCTCCATTAACGTTATCCTTCTTAGGGTCCTGACCCCTTCTTTCGAAACAAAACTCTTCCTAATATTAGTAGGTGATTGTACCAATGATAACATGTATCAGGCATAAAGGAAATTAAGAATTCCTAAGGGCCGCGCCATAGCTCAAACGGTTAGTCTCTGGCTTCCCACCGCGGCGGCCCGGCCGAGTGGACTCAGTTGGACTCCACCCCGCACTAAGCGAATTAAAAAAAATAGGAATTCCTAATATTTTGTTCTCAGAATCTGAGGAAGAGAGAGAGATATGTTGTGAGGCCTAAGCGTAAGTGTGAGGATTCTGTGGATTTTTTACAAAATTTGGTGTGAAATTATAGTCTTCATTAAACTGACTCATGACACTGTCAAATGGCGTGCTTTTTTTTTTAATGATCAAACTCGCCGTTCAAAAATTTCAGACATTGGAAAGCTTACTTTCATCTGGAATGTGACGCCGTGCAGTCTGCTACGTCATTGCCAACGTTCCAGTGGAACGTGATGTCTCCATTTGTAGGGTACAAGGGCCATTCTAGCCTCTATAATGAATGAAACAGGAACCACAAACACTTTGGTACGTATGTGGATTTTTACTGCCATGTTCTCTCACTCTTTATGGTACGTCTCTTAGGCACCCAGGAATTCGGTGCCTTTTTCATCTTTATTTATCAAAGAGGTAATGTGACCGACTTGTATGTAGGAGATACAAAGCCCGTTCCTGGGCTGGTACATATTCTACTGAGGTTAATGTGAGTTACCTCCGTCAATTGCAGTTAATCCCCATAAAATATCATGGCAAAATATATGGAATCTTCGCCCCCAGGCAGCTTCTTATCACATTTAATAATCATCCTCTCATCTCATTTAGTATTATCACGAGAATATGGCTGCGTGACCAATAATAAAAGGTTCTGGGTTGGATGACTGGATTTATTGACATCATCTTTTACAATCTCTCCTGATCATAAATAATTTAGAGCAACTCACAATATGTTTTGAACTCAATTCTGGTCTGAACCACAATAAGCTGAAAGACGTTAGACTAGAAGAGAAGTCAATAGTCTTCTATTGTCTCCTGTCTTCTCTCTTCTTGGCTCATAGTTGCTGTAGGAATGACTCACTTCTGATTCCTGAATGAATCCGTTATCTGAACAGCTCCTTATATAGCGTACCGGTATCATAGGAAGTGTTTGTTGCGTGCTCTTGACAATGGACAAGCCTGTTGGTTCCTCAGCAACGAGCCACTTTCCAAGGGTCTACAACTTCCATTCTTCTTTCCATGGTCAACTTTTTTTAACACCCAGCGATGGTTTACGTCCAAATATCGTATCTCAGTCGAAAAGTGTTTACCAACTTGTTTCCTAGAAACGTGCCTATATGTCACAATACTAGATGTCCTTAGCTGTGAAGGCCCAGGGTTGGTACAGGCGGTAAAACTTTCATTCGAGATGTATCAGATTCATATCCCACCGAGGTCACCGACTGTCCTGAGATTCTTCCTGGTCCTATTAGTCCTTGAACCTTAGATTATACAACAGCCATTTCCTTCCAGAACCTTTACAATTCATTATTCACCCCCATCCGATTGTTCGACGTTACATAACCTCAGTTATTGACAGCGTCATTAATTAAGGTACAGTAAAATAACTGTTATCGAGTAACGAACTCTTATTTAATCTAAAGGTGTCTTGGACTCTGAAATCAATCTATCACCTTACGTTAATAGTTACGGGCTAGAGTGATCTAAGTAATAAATGGTGCCCATATCAGATTAAGTTCTTAATCAATAATGCAGGACATATATCATCTGCATTAGCCCCGCCATGTTGTAGTGAGTGCACGGTAGGCTAATATAGAGCACTGTTCCATTTTTAATGAAATAGCTCGCGGGATTCTTAAAGGCAACCTCTGTTTCAGCGTACGCGGAACAATACATATAATATCAGATACTCTGCTACTCTGAAACATTTCCTATGCGATTCGTATGAAAAAATGATATGCACTAATAAGTAGTAATTACGAAAGTATCTATGTTCAAGTCGAATTGTCCGTAAGTTGATGAATATTTTATTCTTTTCTCCTTGTTGATCATGCTACACTTTCAGTGCTTTATGGAATATCCGACTTTCAATTTAGAAAGTTCACTGAATGGAACTTCTAAATTGCTAAGTGCTCTGAATCTAATTGCTTCGTTCATGAATTATTTAACGCCACCGTAATAAGAGCAATGGCTGTTTAAGCGTGGACTCAAATAGAACATGGACAGATTTTTGTTAAAAATTAAATATTAATAAGAAATTCTACGAAGAACTAAACGCCAACACGGACAGTATACAAAACGACGTGTCGAATAATTCTTCTATTGGTGAGTGTGTACCCGTTGTCTCTGTAATATATTTATCGAGCCGTTTCCTAGCAACGGTAGGCGGATACAGATGCAAACACGCAGATTGATGGGAGGAATTTATTACACCGTTAAGACGGGTTCAGGTCCATGATATACAAACCTAACTCCATTGAGCTGAACCGTTCTTGAGAATCCGCCAGTTGTGCAGCTACTCAATTACTTCCCAAAATTTTGTGGAACCCGATGGTTCATAACCGTGTTCACAAGAGCCCCCCACTTGTTCCTATCCCGAGTCAGTCCATACCACTCTATTCCATCTCTCTAATATAATCCACCCATCTACGTCTTGGTCTTCCTAATGGTCTCCTTTCTTCTGGCCTTCCCACTAATATCCTATACTCATTCCTATTCTCTACTATTCGTGCTACATGTCCTGCCAATCTCATCCTCTTTCATAATTATAATTATACTCAACGAAGAATACAAGGTACGTAGTTCCTCTATAGGCAGTTTTCTCCGACCTCCTGTCATTTCATCTCTCTTCGGTCCAAATATTCTCTTCAGCATCCTGTTCTCAAAGGCACAATAGATCACTATAGGTCGCGGTGCAAGGGCCGAGAAGGCCCACCCCTTATACATTCATTCATCCTGTTCTCAAACACTTTTAGTCTATGTTCCTTTCTTAAGGTCAGAGACCATGTTTCACATCCATATATAAAAACAGGCAAAATTATAAATTTTAAATTCCAGTGTTTACGTTTCTATACAGCTGATGAGAAGATAAACGTTCTGGACTGAATGGTAGCAAGCATTACCCGAATTCAATCTCCTCTTAGTTTCCTCCTAGATCAAATAAACCTACCAGGTTTCATAAAGATTGATTCAGGCATTCAACAGTTAATGTGGGGATACGCAAACACACAGACTTATAGAAAGCATGACGATCTCATAAGCCTATTTTAACTAGCCTAGTTTCTGTATTTTGAAGAAATAAAAGTAGGTTTATCAGATGGAAATATTCTGGGTCAGTGTGTCTGTGTAGCCACCCTTTTAACTTTTGAATGCCTGCATTATTCTTTATAAAACTCCGTAAGTACGAGTATATCATGCAGCTGAGCGCATCTCAGCGGCATACTTCATCAGTAGTTCCCGTTAGTCTCTGTGTCTGTACGTGTATTCCCCGTTCGTTGCTAGGCAACGACTCGGTAAAACGTTACTGCGGCAACGAATACACACATAACAATAGATAATTTTTGGACGCGTTGTTTTCCATGTCTTCCGTGTCGTATCAAAGGAAAGGAGATTGTTATTTCTTGCGAGAACGCCTTTCAAAAACGGAAAGTAAGCTAAGAATAATAAATAAGAGAATACTGATTAATGCATTTATGAAATTAGTCTCATAAATTAAGGTTTCGAATATAAAGTAAAAGAAATCTGAAAATGTATGACAGAATTAAATGTTGTATATCAAATTTCTTCACTGTTTTTCTGTTGTTAATATATGCCGTCAGCAACAGAACGCACGTGGCATATAAAAAAAAATTGGAATTAAAAACTGAAGGCAAAAGACCAAATAGTAGACCTAGATTTAGATGGAAGGATTAATACTACAGCATATTTTAATTGACAATGTACGATGGTGTAGACAGGGGTTCGTCTGTCTCAGAATGAGATCCAGCGTCTAGTTCTCGTGAGCAGGACAAAACACCTTAAGTTTTCATAAATGGGGGCGACTTTCTGACAAACCAGCTTCTGGACAAGAACAAACTTGAATCCTTTATTTACGTGCAGCTACCGTCATGAGGTGAGCATGTCTGAATTATTGCTGGCTAACTGAATATGAAGTATTCTACCATTAGCATTAGCATTACAGTTTACTCTTTAGTTAATAATAATTAGCTATTTATCTGTAATACAACCGACAACAGAACTGATCTATTCCGAAATTAATATCTCTACAACACGTGCGCAGAAACAGGCTTACAACACAAAAGGAATGAACGAGTCGAGGCTGAATGTAAGCTACAGGTCAGGGCAATAGCGATATGTTAGCGATAATGATACGTCATGCTGTTATTTAATTTGATTAAATCATGGGTTCATTTCTATAATCTATATTTCCTTCCTCACACTACAACAAATATATTATTAATTATGGACTGGTTAGGTACGATAGCAATGACAGCCACAACTACCGCATGAATACCGCTTTGGTTGTAATGTTAATTACAGTATTTCAAATAAATAACATGGTATCGTGAACATGTAATTGTGAACAGTTCACATTGAAGAATAAAATGCTAGTTATGTGTCTGCTGTTATGTTCAAGGACGAAACACAAGTGACTAAAGTAGGCAGCCTAACTGTATTTATTCGTCTTAACTACCATACACTTAGGAACAAAGTCCTAGTTATTGGAGACAGAACGCTATGGAACAATTTAAATTTATATTAAGGGTGATTTTAAAAATATATTCAAACACAGAAAATAAATATTAATAATATTGTGGCGTACAGAGCCGTTGCTAAGTGGTGACTCTGTACACACTAGTCTTTGCTAATGCCCGTAACAATAGCGGCACGGTGTTTACTGCTAGTCCGTGCCGAGGGGTTATAAGCGGGACGTAGTAGGCGACAGAAAGGGAGCTCAGTGCGTGGGTGTATAACCGGGCCACCCTGTTCCTGGGTGATATAAATATGGGGACCTGGCCCTCCAGGTTGGGGGAGTCTCCAATCTGAGGCAGTAAAAGTGGTCATGAGTCCTGCTTCAATCGGACCTGAGAATGACTGTGCTAGAGAGGACCAGAAGCAATTGTAAACTACAGAACCATTCTCTCGTCAGAGAGGATGTTACATAAGGACTATGGCCAAAGTGTTCAATTGGAAAATAAAATTACTGGTCGTTGAGTCTCACGCGACTTGTCGCCAAGAAGAATTGATTTGCGGTAAACCGCCCATCATAAAGTAACGTTGACTCTGACTGAGCTTAGTTCAGCTGTGGGATATTTGCCAGCCAGCAAGGACTTGAACACGGAAGATGAAGAATCTCCATTGGTAGGATCCGTTACCAGGCAACGACTAGTACAGAATGTAAGAGACTGAAAACACTAGTGTTATTTGTAACAGTAAACTGTGAAGTGTAGTTACGAATTGTGTGTTTAAGTGGTCAATAAATCGAGTCACCAATCGAAACCCCGTCTATAGTCACTCACACGCGACACAATATGAATACACAGATTAAACCTAGGCCCGATACATACACATGTAAGCATGCATGGGCACACAGGCCTACATATAAATATTGCATATATACATACATAAACACACACAAATTGAATATTTTCAGTTATTTAGCTGGTCATGATGGCTGTCTTTTTATGGAATCCGAAGTAATTTGTATACACAAGTTTTAACTGGAGTGAAGATGCAGATTGAGGTCTTCTAGATTATGACAACGTGCAGTTTGGTAAGCGGTTACCAATGTTTTGGAATAACTTCTTTCATCAATCTTCAAGACAGAATTCACCATGAAGATGGAGACAGAATATTCCTCCGAAAAATCTGGTAACCATTTATCACATTACATGGCGAGTCTCCCTGAAGATGGGGCACTAGGTTCCTTCGGAACGTCTGTAATCACATATCAGACTAAAATGCCATAACCCAGAAGTACATAAACTACATTTTAGTCATGCTCAATCGCATTCACTTCCCACACTCCACCCCTAGAACAGTCATTTTCTTCTACATCTAGGCTTTCCAAGTGACCTCTTTCCTTGTGGTATTCGAACCACAACTTTGTACTCATCCCATTCAGGCATACTGATCACCTTATCATATTATGCTACGCTATATGAACTCTGCTGTAATCAATCAATCGGTCCAATGGCGAAGAAATAAAAATAAACGTAAACTCGTGAGATCTGTTAACTTTTTAAAGCTTATGAAAACTCGTGTGTCAATTAACACATCTGACTATGTTAACAATGAAACCTCTTTTATTCGCCGCAGTCCTCAGAGATTTGACATCTGAAGCGGAAGAACGGGCGTGGTAGTGCATCCTCTGCAGACACCAAGCTCGCAGTTATAATTATTAATATTCAGTAGGGCAAACAAAACAGCAGACAGTAGACAGCGGCGGGAGAGAAAACAGGGCGTTGCCCGGCAACATTCATTCCACTTCCGTCCCTTGGTGGCTGTGCCTAGTCAGTAAAAGCTTCATTAAGGTCACTTGACTTGATTGCATTATGCAGTTAGTGTGACTACGAAGCTGCGTCTCAAGCCTTGGGGCTCGTTGGCTGGCTGGCTCGACCCTAGTGTAAACACAGCGAAAGTTCGGTCCAGTAGAAATGAAATAACACTGCTTGTTTCTCTCCATACAGGGGGAAGAACAATGACGCCCTTTTCTCTACAGTTCTTCCAACACCAAACACTTTTTACTGCTACCGAGAGATGGAGTAGCTATTACGCTCTAGAATCATACGTGGATATCTTCAGTTCGAATCTCGGCAGCAACATTGGCTATTCGGATTAAGGTTTGTGTGGGTACCCTCTGTCCCTTTAGGCAAATTTCTGGATATACCTCGATTAGGCCATAACTACTTCATCCAAATCATTTACAATCAGTCATCCTACTATTCGATGCTGTATTTTCTCGGGTCTCACGTTCCAACCCACACTGAAGAAAGTTAACTGTGTAACGAATTACATTTTTACATTGCATTAAGAAGTTTGAAGACATATTATTACATTATATAAGGTCACTCTTTCAACTGCAAAAGTTAGAATGCGAAATGAAGTTTGAAAATTGTCCTGAATTGATAGAACCGGCAAATAAACATTTCGATGGAGACACTTTTGAAATTAATATTTGGATGCTTGAAGGAAAATATTAAATAAAACCACAAAAAATATTATGATACGCAGAAATCAGAGACTCGAACCGGGTACCTCTACAGTATTTAGAGAGTCAATGCTATAAAACCTTCTTGGTTCTGTAACATCTTGTAAAACAAGAACATTTTCACGAGGTTTTCGTTATGAAGGCCAATCAAACATGCATGTAGAAAAAGAGGTATCACTGTAAATTCTGTGAGTGACTGGGTTATTGCGGGCTACAAGACGTGAGGCAGGCATTTACTTGTAAAGTTCTGAAATGTGGAAAAAAAAACCATCACCTTTAATATATTAAATATATGGTATTCAATAAAGAGTTATATTGAATTCTTTAGGCCGCGCCACAGCTCAATCGGTTAGTCACTGGCTTCCCACCACGGCGGCCAGGGTTCGATCCTGGGTCTGGTCAAGTGGGATTTGTGGTGGACAAAGTGGCGCTGGGGCAGGTTTTCTCCGAGTATTTCGGTTTCGCCTGCCAATCTTTATTCCACCAATTGCTCCACAATAACCCTCACCTATCATCTGGGGCTTGTACAATAGGCCAGAAGTTGCCGCAGTACAAGGGACTTAATCCCACCCCACTAGCAATAAAAAAATAATATACTGAATTTTACTTAAGATTTAGGAACTGTTGAGGGGACAGTAACAGAACACCAGAGTTGGCAGTAAAGTTAACATAGCTGATATATTAATGTATAATCCAAGAGAACTGACAAAAGAAACATAACGCTATAAGATATGAAGTTTGAAGACAATTAACAAAATAACCTGTCGTTCATCCTGAAGAATGTAAAAGAAATGTGATGGGTCAGAAGCGAAACGATCACTTAACCTGTCTGGTCAGAAGGCTGTAAAATTAATACTGGAAGTTAGCATACGAATGTTTATGATCCAATTTTCTGTAATCAGGGCCCTGAAGAATGAGACAGCAAGTGATCCGAAAAGTTAGAAATTTGTACAATTTCGAAACCGTAGTACACCCAGATCCTACACTGAGACGACAAGACGGAGAATCCTCAAGTGTCAAACTGCATCTCTTACTCACTTTTGTATTAGGATGTAAGGGAACAGGAACAGGGTCTTCAGTTCGGTGCCAGCTGCTTTTCCACATTATTTCAATTTATTTATTCACTAAGTATCCCACCACTGGACACCACATAACCTTAGTAATTATAAGCGCTACCAAATAATTGAAAATAAATAAAATATATGAAGGATCGTTAATTATTTCGGTATAAAATAAAATTCTCTATTATCAAAGGAATTCAGGTAATGTATATGACAATTAAAAACGAAATTCTACTGCGCATATAGTAAAATTGTTTAGTAATTTTAAAGCAAAGCTTTATACATCTGGTTTCATGGTGTCTGTATATGCCTATATTCACAACTAACTTTTTGGTTATAATTGCCACTACAAGCATCGATGTCCTGACGTAATCTGTTCGGGTATGAAACGTTCAGACTCTTGTTGATTACGTATCTAAGCCAAATGACTTACTTAAGATGATGTATGGGTATCAAAATATGTATGTCTAATGCAAGATTTACAAAATATAATAAAAAAATTAAGTGTTAGACCTGATGATATATTGGGCTAAATTATGAATTATATATGTAAGGTAAAAGTAAAATTTTCCTTGCGAATAACTAATTAAACAGTACTCCATGAAGGAGTTTGGGGGAGTGAATCTATAGATCCACATTTTCTTGACCTCGGCACTAACTGGAGGTGCGTGATCAACTTCAAGCCCCTGAGATTTACCCCAGGTACCCACTGAATAGAAATTTGGGTGAACCCCAGAGCCGGTCTCGACGACGTGGACGAAAATATTTACTCTACCGGGACTCCTTCCCCTCGGTCGTCCAGCCCGTTGCCAATCGCTATACCAACAGCCTTATTCCGGCTATATAATTATCTTCTTTAATATTATTTTTGCAATTATTATGGACTTTACTACATCGGCAAGCGCCCTGAATTCTACTGGCTATGTTATTTAGTTGTGAACTAGTGTATTAAGAAGTGGCACTTGCAGAAACTTGCAGGTTGCATTCATGTACGTTTGTTCTTTATTACACTTTCACAGCGTTTACTATGAAGAGGGGGACATACCGCGGTGTAGTTCGGCAGAGGTTCACCGATTTCCCGAAGGACAGCAGCAAACTTCTATCGAAATACGCACCGTTATATCCCAGAAGATATTACAATTTATTTAACGACTCTTTCAATAGCTCAGATTATTTGGCGTTTAATGATACAATGATAATGAATAATGAATTTGGAACGATATGCAGGCTATAGAGACCTAAGTTTCAGTCTTATCCTGGAATTAGCGTGGATAGATTGTGAAACCCACGGAAAACGCCACTCAGGGAAGCCAGTCCACAGGCTGACATCTGAACCCCGAATCTCCGGAATAAGTAGAAGGGTCCCTATCACTCAATTTCGACGTCTGGTCGTGCGCGTTTCGGTGTCTGAGTGGAGTGACTGCGAAGGAAAGAGCACAGATGTTCACTGGTAGGAAGGCAGGCATATGCTGACCTCAACTGACCAGAGGGATCATACGCTGGTAAAGGCCTTGCTGATACCCGCACCGGTGACTGAATATAAGGAGAAAAATACGGTTGCTTAACATTGATCTTTTTATTGAGACCAACAGAGCGGACTGCTATCGACCAAGATGTCTCCCGATATTTAACGCTTAAATACATTTTTACTGTGTTCCGATATTTTAGAAAGAAGTAGGGATATCTTAGTCGGTGGACGTTGCTACGTGCTGGATGGCCAGGGTTTGATTCCCGACAGGGGAATGAATTTTATTTTCTTCACAGTGTCTAGAATGGCGCTCGCGTCTATCCAGCCTCCTATTCAATGTGTACTGAGCACTTTCCATTGGTGTGAAGAAGCCGGGGCGTGAAGGTGATCATTTAACACCTAGTGCCGATGTCAAGAGTAGTAGAACTATACTTCCACTCCCACACACGTCTTAATGGCCTGGTGCTTAATTAACTATGAACAGGGACAACTTTACCTTTATTATCTTGAGCTTTTAGAAAAGCAGGGTCCTTCTAATTTGAATACACCTTTCTATGATATGAGGAACAAAGGTTTACTGTTCCATATTTGTTATGTAATATGTAATATTTATATAGCCAATGATAATTCGTGGATGATTACAGATTATGGAAAATCGAAAATTGGGTAATCATGATTCTGAATTCTAAGTGAATATTTTGAGTAGGACTGTGAAGCCATTAGATATATGTGCTTAGAGGATAAAAGTAGAGTTCAGTTATGTGCAGTTGGCAGGGATTTTTATCTGCTGAGAGGCAAAATCTGTGGCGTCCTTATCCAGGGTTTGGGAATCCACATGAATTTGTAATTATTTAATAACCACAGCTAGCGACCGTAAATTTATAACTTCATCGATATGTAAACTCAGCACGTGATCACTTAACCTGTGTGTTCAAGCGAATTGTAAATAAAGTAGTGTGTTTAGCAGTCCATCTGGCGTAATTAATTATATCATCTACATTATTAAAAACACATGGCCCAGTTATCGACCCTTGACATCCTGCAGCTCCACCCGAAGAAAACGCGTTGACATCTGTACACAGCAAATTAACGCGCAACGTACACACCCAACACCTCAGTATTTTTAGATTTCCGTGTATCTGATTTGTAGTTCTACAGTATTCAGTTAAATGGGAAAAATTATGTAGGCTTGCAACTGTGAATATAACTCATTGTGACGTACCGACCCACTGTTAGGTAACGACTCGAAAACAAGTCCCCACGGACACAGCTACCGTAGGAACTCATAGTGTTTTCAAACCATGTAATACTGTATGTCTTCCATTACTTGTCTTTCAAAATGTGTATTACCATCACGCCTCCCCCCTCTCGGTTTTATAGCTCTGAGTCCATATATAAGTGCTGGACATAAAATGGGCTCATCCATAATTGATGACACGCTTTCAAGTGATCCTAGTTCTATATTCGGATAGACACCCTTAGCTGTCATGCTTTTAAATAAATATTACACCACGCAGCACCGCTGTCACTTTTGCCACTTGCCCAACGCATCCCCGTCAGCAATTCCTCTATTCCATGCCAGCCAACTACGCACACTGGATGCTTTACTCGAGAGCACAAATCTGCTGGTTGCATTTAACAATGAACACAAGCAGGACCCCAGCCTTCCGACTTAACAAATTTTGCTGCCGTTCTTGTGTGTGGTCAGTAGCAGAAAAAATCGAAATCAATTTCTATCTGCTCGCTTTAAAGCTGTTGTACTGTCAAGAATTTACGGGATGTTTCGTTGTTCATTTGAAATTTTTGGGCCCAATTTCATACAGAAACATGAGTCACGTTTCCTTCTACTGATAATTTCTGGTAACTCTCAAGGATTTTGGAGAAAATTAAACATAAGGAGCTGAACGTGTCAAAATCTCATGCTATAACTACCACGTACACGCTCCCACTGGTCAAAATCCACACTAAACTCATTCCTCCTACAGCCTTAATCTTTTGGAGCATTTTTCCTAGACATTTTTATTCCCTAAAAATATTTAACCTTACAATGCTGGAAAATTACAAAACAAAATTCATGGCAGATTCTTCATGGGTGAGAGAAAATTTTCGTTACATGCTGCTACAAATGACTTTCAGCCACAAGTTCCATAACGTGTTGTGTGTTTGTACTTTTCTCGGTGCAAGTCAGCCAACACTCTCGTCTAACTCTCATTCACATCCTGAAAACAAGGAAATGGTAATATTTTGACACTGCTTTGTGTTATATGACCTTTCATTCTGTAAAGACTTTATTTTAAAGTGCATGAGTTGATGTTCTCCTGCTTTGTCTTGGCATCATAAGTAGCCGCGTCGGATTTCTGGCTGTTCTCAAACATTGATCATTAATGAGTAACTACAATAGGGTAAAATGCACCATTTTAAAAAGAGTTCCTAAAGTTTTAAACCTTGCATACATAGGTGGGAAACTGAAAAAGGAAGAGACAACCGGACTTTTGAGACGTGAACAAATTTGTGTTCTCAGGTTGTAGTGACACTTATAGTGAAAGAGAACTTTTGCAAAAAAATGTGTGAACGTTAATGAGACTGGTAAAGGAGTGAATGCTGCATAAATGGAATGTCTAACTATCTAATGGCAAGGAGCAGTCTTTCTTGAGAACATAATTTTACCTATGTTACTCAAGAAATTCCTCGAATTTTGTGGAAACTGAAGGTTCATTACCACGATAAAGAAATTTGCCACTAATTCCTAATCTGAGCCAGATGAATACAGTTCATATTTTCACTTTCTTTAGCACTCACATTAGGAATATTGTCAATCAAGGCCGATACCCGGTTTGTTCCAAACAGTTTTCAAGATAGAAATTCTGAAATAATTTCTCATTACATACATCCTACAGGCACTTTTCATTAGCTCATTTATTCCGTCATCATAAAGGATGACTAGTAAAAATTATGACTTTTTTGTTATAAATTTCGTCCAGCCTCCTATACACCGCTGTCTTATGTGAAACCATGTTTATAAGGGAGATTGGGTAGGTATACGTAAATACTGCAATGTCTTTTGTAGTGAATTATACTAAAAGTCTTTAATCGTTTCCCATTTAAGGATTCTCATATTAAAATACATATACTTCCTTACAAAAAGGTAAAGCTTTCACTGTAACAGGCCGTCAAGGCCCATAGGGGTGTGAAAGTTCGAGACTCCCACATCTTCTACAGTGCGTACAATCAAGTGCGCGCCGCGGCTGCAATTTACCGTGAGTCATACCACCGCAGAACGGATGCAGTCGCGGNCAGCAGCCCTTACCCTCCACAAATTGTCCTGGTACTAACTTCTGTTAGAGTCTGAATCGGCCCCGGGATCATAGTGCGACTGGAATATTTAGGTCAATTGAAAAATCTGGAATAGAACCCGCGACCTTCCGGCTTACAGCATAGTGCCTCAACCAACTAAGTTATTTTAATAATATGGCGTTCTGAGTGCTTAAAATAAAATTATACCCCAGATAACGAATTTAATAGAACTACACACAGTATTCAAGTTCTAGCCATTCTACCCCTTTTGATTGGTGAGTTTCGGGTGCATGGAGGACGCCGAGTTGGGAGCGATCTCTTAAGACTCTTCCGTTGCCCCTTCTCTGTTACAGTCACGCATTCAACGCCAGCTTGTAACTGCTCGCAATGCTTTCATGCGCTGAGAGTTCAGCAAGTTAATTTGGAATTACTGTGGAGCGCAGGTGTTGCGTCCGAACGCTATTGAAATGAAAACCTTGGAGTTTTTGGAACTGATCTGCTCTGAAGCAGCGAGCTCCTCAGAGCCTAAGCTTCCACGAAAAGGTTCCTCCCTCAAAAACGCCTTATTGGAATAGTTAACAATTTTGGAGGTCTCAAAATTTTGCACATTCCAATCGAAAGGATTTGCTGAGGGATTCCTGCCCTTGAACACATACGGCAATTTTTACAGCTCCTTGGTGTATAGTGGGCATAGCGTGGGTATCGCACCGACCTACATATGGTTTATGAGTTGCCTTAGCTTTCAGCAATCATATTTCCAAAGCTCTGCTGTCGTGTGTCCTTAATCAAGTCTTATCATATACAGCTTACAAATTAATGATTTTAACCAAATATTCATCATAATGCGCCTAATTATAATCAACCGTTACAAAACTGAAATTTTCTTAAAATTATTATTTCTCTCCTCAACGGTGTACTTCAAACAAAGTTAGCTGAGAATTGTGCACAAAAAACAAATACCCAAGAATGCGATTACATCCAAGTTAACTGACAAAAAATTCATATGATTCTGTTTCTTTTAACCTTTACTTCATGCTGCTGAGTAGGCCATTAGAATTTAATGAGAATGTGGGTTTCTACATGGGTGAATGTTATGGCTTCCGTCCTGCTATTCAATCACTCAATTAGTCATTGACATTACTGCAATTATTGACCATTCAATTATAAGTACAACTCATTTCCTGATAAATACTTCTAGCTTTTCACTGTGTTCATGTCCTCAACATTCTATTTATCAACTGCGAACTGGAAAGCACTGAATGTTTTTGCGCGCAGGCTCACTTTCCAAATACCTACGTACATACGCGTATATGCTCAGGGCGGCCACTGTAGCCTAGGGGACCAATCCCTCGAGGATATCTCGAAAGCTTCAGAATGGCTATTAGAAATCTGGAATTACTTTATGTGTTTAGTTCTAATGAGTTACTCTTCAGGTGATAATGCCTCCCTTGCATGAGCTGATTTCAGAATGAGGTGAAGTATGTGTGAAACAAATACAGACGTACGCTGATTACGCGAAAACTGACTCTAGCAGGATGTACCTGCTTCCATTATTTATTTATTTTTTTAATTCGCTTAGTGGGGGGTGGAGTCCAACTGGGTCCAATGGGCACGGCGGCCACTTCTGACCTATTGTAGCCTACTCGGGGTGATTATGATGATGGAGAATTTTGTGGAATGAAGATCGGCAGGTGTACTCGGAGAAAACCTGCCCCAGCGCCACTTTGTCCACCACAAATCCCACTTGACCAGACCCGGGATCGAAACCGGGCCGCCACGGTGGGAAGCCAGCGACTAACCGCTCTAGCTATGGCGCGGCCCAATCGTACCTGTTGGTATGAGGTTGCTGTTTTTGGTTGATTTGCACTGTTTATCACTATTTGTCACTTTTTTTTTCGTTTAGGATGTAGTTCACTCGTAGAGCCACTTCTCGATGCGTGCTTACGATTCGAAGCCCAGCTGAGTAGTCGATATGCATAATGACAGGTATTTTATTATACTACTATCTGCCTATGGCTCTACAGCTATTGCGGGCCTTGACCGCTTTTTCAGTTTCCTAATCCTATACACAGTCGGTAGGACTCCTTGGATGGGGGATATCAGTCCGTCACAATGCCGCTACCTGCACAGGACAACACAAACACAACATAAACCCACACAGACATCCATGTCTCGAATGGGATTCGAACCCATGATTCCAGTGTCCGAATAAGGAAGATAGTTCATGCCTTAGACCGCGCGGCTACTGTGACTGGCATTTTGTATAAGTATTATACAAATCTAATATCCGTACTCATATTGTAAATGAATTCGATGGCTCAACACTGCTAAAAGTGAAACTCGCTTTTCGGCACGAACTTGAGCCAGCTGCATTGCTCCCATAACTTGTCTCCCATTCATATATATATATATATATTATAGTACAGGTATCCCTGTAACAGGCCTTTGAGGCCCATAGGGTTGTGAGATTTTTTTTCCCATCTTGAACACGGAGGTTTCCCAAAACGTTTCTCTACCCATAATTCTAATTGCATATATTTCAACCCCGCTTCATATCTACATGTCCAGACCATCGCAGTTACCAAGAAATGATTATCCCGACGATATTGTGTGATATATAAATATACATAAACCAGGAATTTATTTATTTTATAACATTTTAAAGTGCTCACTTCATTCACTTTATGTCCAGAATACATGCATTTTCCTGGGCGCTCGGTTGGGCGTGATGGACCAATTCCGTGATCTCTGCTCTCACCCGACCTCATGCCGTTTGATTTTTTACTTCAGGGATACTTTAAGGACATTGTTTACAAGACACCTGTGACGTCGCATTACAGAATAGAGTCTTCATGATCCGTACCAAGTACTACGCATGGAGGAGATGGCAAATTTATATAATATTTTATTTAGAAATCTTGAAGGGAGAGACAAATTGGGACTTAGGAGTAGAAGGATGGATAATATCAAAGTGCTCTTTTAAGAAAAAAAAACGTGAGAAACAAAGGGGATTGGAGTGGCTCAGGACAAAGTCAAGTGAAGGTAGCTTGTGAATGTAATAGCCCTGCGAGCTCAACAGATAACAACCAGCTTGTGAGCTATAAGCATTTCAAGAAGGCCCTATGCAGGGAGTCGGTATATTAGTTGGTGAACACCTTTCACAAATTTAGGATAAAGACTTTTTCAGTTATCTGGAAACCTTCAATCCAAATAATTTTTACGCGTGACAAATTAATTTAAAAAAACCTCCAACAGAGATCAAAAAAGAATTCATCATATTTGTCAATTCTACAATTTTTCGACTTTCTAAAGTCGATTATCAGAAGTCTAAGCTCAGAGCACAAATCACTTGCCAACCGCATGTTTGGGCATATGTTTCAGATACATAAAAATGTTATCCTTTAAAGGAATATTATTACTTTACAGTATCACATAGTACACTAAATTTGGAAAGCGAAGAGCCCACATGCTTCTTGATGTAGCAGACCGTACAGTGATACTAGGGGATCCATGTTTAACAGAGCTTCATAAAAAGCAACGTAAACAGTGACGAATCGCTTCGCATACAATATTTTTAAAAAATCTTCGGTGTCGTTTCTGGTATGAGGGTTAGAGCTACCAGTATAACTTGTTTCAATATAGAGAAATACTGAAAACTATAGCCTAACTTCGCCGGTCACGGTAGCCGAACGGTCTAAGGCATGCACTGTCTTCACTCGCTCGGAAGCCGGGATCGTGGGTTCGAATCTCACTCAGGGCATGGATGTTTGTGTGCGTTTTTCTGTGTTTGTCTACAGGTAGAGGCCTTGCGACGAACTGATCACTCGTCCAAGGAGTCCTACCGCATGTGTAAGATCTAGTGAAACGGAGAGTTTCATGGAGGTAGGCCTAGGCCCAAATTGGGGCTGTAGCGCCACAGAAAAAATAGCCTAACTTCAGATTGAACCAAAGGGAACTTCTACCTTTTCAGTGTAATTGAAATGGAGGCTAACACATCTGTACCTGGCATCTTTCCATGTTACAAGGTGCAATGGCGTTCCTGAAATGAATGACTAGTAATACTAGTTCTAGTTATCTCAAGATATCTTATGGATGTAATTAGAATTCGAAATTTGTATAAGGTTTGGTTGGTTGTGCCAGTGCCATCTATATGCGATGGCGCAAATACTGACTGAAACGAATCGTGAAAAATGATAGCAGTAAAGAATTATTGATGGATCTGCACATCTTCTTGAAGTGGAATGCTGTCCAAACTACGTCTTTTCAATTCCTATCTCTTCTTTTTTACATAATTTCTCAGCTAGTTCTAAGTTACACGATTTAACTTTCTCTCTCTCCTTCAGTCATTTTTTATTATTATTATTACATACCTGCGTGACAATAATCTCATTTGCATATTTCACCCATTAATCTACACCTTTTATGAAAACTATCCTATGAATGAATTTTATTAGTATTTTCTCTAAAATGCGAGTAATAACTTGGACCGTGACGAGTATAATTGATATAGAAATAAATTTCAGAGTATTACTTTAAATTTAACTCATCTGGAAGAAGCAATTACACCTGAATGATGAATCAGGCAGCGATCAAATTCCAAACTTTTTTGCATGGTTCACTCACTCACTCACTCACTCACTCACTCACTCACTCACTCACAAGCAAAAATGCAATATATTGACTCGCGAACACACATACATACGCACGCACACCAACCACGAGTATTCCTACTGATATGAAAGTTACAGAACCAGGTGTTGCCGATCATTTTTCTTTTCTTTTCTTTAACAACGCTCGCCCAGCTCCGGAGCTTATGTGTAATGTCGAGTGCGAGGAAGACTGTGAATGATAAATTTAAAGAAATGTGGAAGAAAATGATACTGTTATATTTTAAGGCACTTTCCGGGGAAGATGAAGGAAAGTCACAAAACATGACTCAAGACACTCGAACTCGGGGCCGAGAATCTAACTCGGTAAATTGGGACCTGTAAAATCCCAATCGCAACTTTCTGTGTTACCATGCATACGAAATTATTATTTTATAACTGACATTATAGTTATTGATTTGTTCAAGTTAATCCATAATTCCAGCAATTACTTAAAAGGAATGCTCTCATTCTTTGAACAATGAATTAAGTAATTATTTTTGATGTCACGATTTAGGGTGTGAGATTATAGACGGGGTATGGATTGGTGAACGGATTTGTTGACCGCTTGTATACATCACTTGGAACTATGAGTAATTATAACGCTATCGCTAATCTACACATTTTACAAAACACCACAGCACAAGTTTTTCCAGCTTGCTGTGTCTTCACCAGCCGTTACCTGGCAACGGCTTCTAACGGTGAAGATTCTTCAGTTTCACGCGCTTAGATTCTTTTTGTCACAGAAGCCGGTGCAGAAATCAACTCAACTATAGCACCATACATTCTCAGCCTCATTCGCAGAGCTCAACTGACTAGTTGCCCACAGTCCTCTTCTTTATAACACCTCGGCGAGGACCACAACGAAAACATCCAGTTCTTAACAATAAGTATACTGTTGTGTGTGTATTAGTTTCCGTGGAATTGTGGTTACCTAGCCGTAGCTCATAAACGGCCATTTATTTATTCGCCTATTGCATAGCAACGACTGTACTCGTTGTTTGTTTCGAGGTCTTTGCCTAGCAACGGGTCTATATGTCGCAACATATTCTATTTCATTCACTTACTACGAATATTAAAGGATAGAAATAGGATATATTCATGACAATATCGCAAAATTTGTAGAGTGGTATAATTTATCGTCTTCGCCAAATATTACTAGGTTATCATATTCAAGAAGGACGTAACTGGAGGAATGTGGTATCACATAATTTTAGCTAGAAGGCTGGGGTTCGCGTATTTAATGCCAAACTGCCGGCTGGAAATTAGTTTGTATCCGGAAGGTCCTGCGACCGGCCAACTTGATCAAGTTTTTACGTGATTATCCTAGGTCCTAGAGCAAATCCTGAGTTGGTAACCAAATTTCACGTTTCACTGTAAGCTTCACTTCCAGCCTTCTCATTGGTAACATCAAATTTCACCCTAATGTAGCCCACCCAGTGTTAGATAAAATTTTCAATATAATGCAGCCCTTCCAATGTGATACAAAAATTAAATCCTATTTTACGCAGTAAAAATCTGACCCAATTATGTCCTTTAGGCTTCATACTACTTTTCGCTTCCTATAGCTTCAACCCCTCTGAAAGAACACGTATATCTCTACTAGTAAAAAGAGTGGGGACTGACTGGGAATATTCAAAATTGGAGATTAAGGAAAAACGATTCTTGCCCTACCTGTATGTGTAGTCTCTCTCAATAACTCCCCCAACCCACTTTCCCACTTCCTCTTCTCTATTTTTCCGGAAGGAATCTGACAATTTGGGAAACCTGAACGTATGTGGGAGGACAAAATTAAACCGGAATTTAAAATAATATGATCTGGCAATGTGAAATATATTCATGTTGCTCAGGGTAGGCGGGTACTGGTCGTCTGTAAACACGGTAAACAATATTCAGGATCCATTCAAGGAGAATAACTTTTAAACTATAATTGAGAAACCCCATGTTCCTCAAGAAGAACTCTGATGGAAATATTATACATTTTATTATATTTATTATAAATAATGAGGTGGAGGAAACAACTGATTAAAAACTTGCATACAATTAAAAGTAAAATTTATGTTAATGAACACCGTAAGTGAACGAAATTCAGTTCCTATATCTTGCTGTAACAGAAAGTTATGTGGGTATGGGTGATGGAACTTACGACGAAATTAAGGAAAGCAGTATCAAGTTAAAAGTCTACAGACAATAATTTCAGGAGGGAGTGGGGGCAGTTAATTGCATAATTAAAAATATAATAACTCTCTAGTATTCTACACAACCAAGAAAAGCAGCAGGTCTGTGGACGTAGCGTTTGAATTTGAGATTCATCTGTGCAATGTTTACAACTCAGAGTGCTTAAAGAAGTCCGCAGAAACATTCGGCCGAATTTGCTGATGGATGGGCTGATGCCACCCAACTAAGAAGCTATAAATTTTCACTGTCCGTTGCGGGAGAAATGCCAGAGCAGCAGTTGTTAGGTGGCGCCGTACAAAAATGTATGGCAATTGGCATGAAGAGAAACCGCACGTACGGCAGGCAGGAAAGCCGTGAGATAAATGGGTCTCTGTGAACTGTGCTGCCTTGAGAGACACAGTTTCGCATTCCTTGCGGTATTGGGTTGCAGAAGCGAGGTTCACAGCTATAGAGACATATTGGTGGCGAAGGTTCCAGATCCTTATGGGACCAACAGCGTCACGCACCGCCACAATCATGGGAAACACGGAGTCCTTCATTTCACTTCCCCCACGCTGCACCACTCGTCAGCTCTTTACATGGTAACTAACACAGAATGTCGCAGATATCAGACCATAGGCACTTAACCCAAAGAGCTGGGCGTATATGGGAGTACAATACTGAGACGTATCGACCCACTGCTAGGAAACGGTTCAATAAACACGCATTCTTGGCAATAGAGGAGCAGTGTTTTCTAGTATACAGTCACGAGAAGGTAGTAGTTACAGAAGAATTAGAAGTCAGCCTGCGAAAATTTAGTATGTGGTTAGAAGATTTAGTCACAGTGAGACTGTTTTAATTCCGTTATCAGGGTACGACTATGGCCGCGCCATAGTTCAAGCTGTTAGTCGCTGGCTTCCCACCGCGGCGGTCCGGGTTCGATCCCGGGGTCTGGTCAAGTGGGGTTTGTGGTGGACAAAGTGCCGCTGGGGCAGATTTTCTCCGAGTACTTCGGTTTCCCCTGCCACTCTTAATTCCACCAATTGCTCCACAGTCACCCTCACCTATCATCTGGGGCTGATACAATAGGCCAGAAGTGGTCGCAGTATAAGGGACTTAGTCCCACCCCAGTAGCAATAAAAGAAAAGGGAACGACTATTGAAGACTGAGAATCCTAGTGCGTGTGTAACGACGAACTGCAGATTGTGTAAATCAGCGATAGAACGGTAATGCTTGTACGTACTAGTTTATTGTACAAGGTTTTAATAAATGTATTAATCAATTCAAATCCCATCTCTAGTCACTAATACACGTGACAATACCAACGCTTCTTAGAGAAGTTGGATGTAAAGACGTGGATTAGGCTCAACAGTATGAGGATATGGTTCAATGACAGGATTTATGGACAGGGCAATGAATATTTCGGGTCTCAATACAACACAGGAACTTCTTGTCCAGATAAGAAATTATTAAGACGATAACCCCTGCACCATGTGGTCAGAGAGAGGACACCGACACTTCTGAATTGCTACGCTTAGGAAAAAGGACAGACTGACTAATTCTTTTGTTACTTAATAACTCTCATTCGACTGCATAAATTGTGAGTCGAGAATGACTGATGATTCTGAAAATGAATTTGAAAAAGGATATTTATGGAAATGAGTGCGCCTACTCTAAGTAATGAAACATCATTTTCCTTTAGGACATGACGGAAACCGCATATATCTCAGTGAGGATAACAGGTTTTAAACCCGAAATCTGAAACCGTGATCTCCTACAATTCGATCACACAACGCGAGAACACATTACTTGAAGAATTTGATTTGTTTCATTCTGGTCCGTCACACTGAAAATATTATAAAAAGATAAAACAGTTCCCTCCAGTGTGACTGGTGAAGAACTGAAATAAGAAAAATCTTCACCAGTCACACTGGACGAAACTGTTTTATCTTTTTATAATTTACTTGAAGATTTACATCTTCTGAGATATAACGCCGTGAATTCCGGCGAAAGTAAAGCGACGTTTCGGAGAAAGATATCACCTCAGTCTACAGAAATGAAGAGTACAATCCATCATGAAGCAGGGAGTTTCTACAGCCTATTTCTTGCTCGGTTCTTGCTTGGCTTAGCCTTCGATTCTGAAGATCGAAAAAATATATTCCACTGAAACCTTCGTTGATCCATTGGACTACACAACGTTATATGCCAGGAGAGGAAGCTTTTCATGGTCATAACTGGGAAAAACTCAAATCCGAAACTTCATTTCCCTGGTAACTGGTTCCATTACGGGACATTTCCAAAATAGAATAGATCAGGAACTGAAAAACATAAATTCACTGAAACTCGATTTTTAATAGGTACGCCATGGTTAAACTTTTTATCATGCATGGTGTGCCGGAAAACAACTGGTAAATGTAGAACTTTCATGAATTATAGACAAGATTTTAAAGCACAAGCTTATGCTTTCTTGTACTGCTACTTGAAGCGTCAGCGTTGAATCCCCAAAGACTAGATGAAGAAATGGGGGGGGGGGGAACGGGACGAGAATTAAAAGAGCTCGCATTTATTGTTAAAACGTGGCGAATGGCTAGCTCTGTATGTGAACATATTTCAACAATTTTTAGTGTAACAAAGTACCTAGTAACGTAATAAATCACCAGGTAAGGCACGAAGTTTAAAAACAAGGCGATTTTACAGGCAACAAAAAAACGAGAGAGCAGGATACAAAATCAATACAGAATTCGGATAGAGTTACGATCTCTCAACGTCAGAACAAGTGAGCTGCAACGTTTGTATTGCGTGATGCGCTTGAAGCGAATTGGAGAAGCGGAATTTCGTATATTGCAAATATTTTCACCTATGAGAATGAAAGCCAGATGGAAAGAGACCACTGGAAAGACCAAGGCATAGGTGGGTGGACAATATTAAAATGGATCTTAGAAAGATAGAATGGGATGTTATGGACTGGATTGATCTGGCTCAGGATAGGGACCAATATAATGCTCTTGTGAACACGGTAATGAACCTTCGGGTTCCATAAAACGCTGGGAAATTCTTGAGTAGCTGCAGAATTTGCGGCTCCTCCGGAAGGGCTCAGCTCCAAGAGTAAGTAAGTAAGTAAGTAAGTAAGTAAGTAAGTAATGAGAATATAAGTATTTATAAAAATATAAGCACTGAAATCAGAAACATTTCATTCTTCTTTAAATCCAGCATGTAGCTGCGTTTACAGAAAGCCACATTTCCCCCCAAAATTATTCAAGAAATGTTTCGAAGACTGAAGTTGCTACAATATATAGAAAATCTCCTATTATGCCTATTTCAGCTTCATTCCTCCCTTTATTTACATTTGAATATGACCAGAAATATCCACAGAGCCGCAATATCATGTAGTCATGATAAAAGAGAACAGAGGCAAATACTGTTATGCCAATGTTCTCTCCACGAAACGGCATCGCATTTCTCTGGACAGTTACAATCGATAATTTACAAATCCCAGTACAGACAGAAGTAAAATACCTCGGCCTATACTTAGACCAGAAGCTAACTTGGCAGAAGCACATCAAGACAAAACGCCAACATCTAAACCTAAAAGTACGACAAATGTCATGGCTCTTAGGACGAAAATCCAAACTCAGCCTAGAAAACAAGACTTTAATTTACATATGAATATTGAAACCGATTTGGACGTACGGAGTTCAACTGTGGGGGTGTGCTAAGCCTTCGAACACCAAAATAATTCAAAGACTCCAATCAAATGTACTGCGCTCCATAACGAACGCCCCATGGTATGTCTCGAACTTCACATTACACAATGATCTTCAAATCCCATTCGTCACGGAAGAAATCAAAAGATATTCTACCATATACCACAACCGACTAATGGGACACGAAAACAGTTGCGTAACTGAACTAAGCAACGCATTAAATATCAGACGAAGACTAAAACGACAATGGCCCTCAGACTTAAAAGAACACACTGTTGAAGATGGGCAGCCGTACTCAACAACATAGTGCATAGTATACTACGTAGGAGAATCATCACTGGATGATCACTCAGCAGAAGTGATTTCTTACAACATATTTACTTATTGCTCCCTTGTAGAGTAGACTGTAAATTGCAAAAATAAAAAAAAATTCTCTGGACAAATAATAACTTGCGGTAACTCTCCGTAAAACTGGATTCGAGTAACAAACGTCCTCAATACCAAAGTGGTTCTGACCAACGCACTTGAAAGAATGTATAGAAATATTCGGGGTCATAAACATCGAGCTTTTATCCTCACCCTATTAGCTAAAGCTGTGAAGATCAAGGCTGTACCTGGTCCTAAATGAATTTGGGGCATATAAAAAATAAATTAATATTAAATGCTTAATAATTTATTTGATTTGTTTCATTCTGGTCCGACACACTAACAATTACAAAGACAAAAACAACACCGTCCAGTGTGACTATTTAAGTTTTATCACTTGAAAATTTGAATAGTGACACTGGACGGTGTTGTTTTTGTCTTTGGCTTAATAATGTATCTAATTCACACACGACTATGTAATCATTGACAGGAGTGTTATTTACAGTATTATACAATTATAAAAATTAAAAATTAGCAACAAAGGCACTATAAATCAATTTAAGAAATGTTATTAAGCAGAAGAACTTCTCTTTCGTGTAAAAATTCCATTAGATTCTAAAGGGTTTTGACGTTGGTTTGTAACAATAGGGATTGCTGGGTTTTGGGGCTTTCTCCCTCGTCAGGTATTCTAATGACACTAAAAAAATACGTTTCTAAAGCTACATCTGTTTCCATCCTCAAGTGAGGGGGATACACGTAGTGGTTGTGGTTATCTCTTTCTAAGGGATCCAACGGTGCACGTTTTACAATGTTATGAATACAAGATAACGGTTGTTGCCCGAAATGTAATAACTCTCTAATGTATGGAGATATGTATATGTCTACTGTTAATTTGAACTGTTCACATAATTGGCACTTCACAGACTTATATTATATTTTACATATTAACATTTTCCGCATATAGACGTCTTGATAAATAGATTCTAAAAGGTCATGACGGTGGTGTATGACACACAGAACAGGTTTTTGGGCTCTTTCCATAGTCCGATATTCTAGAAAATTGAAAAAAAGAATGGATGTTTCCGTCCTCAGGCGACGGGGCAAGACAACTACTCAGCCCTCTTAGAAAGAGATGCTAGTCCAGTGATTGAGATTAGACTTTTCTAAGGGGCCCAACTGAGTAGGTGTCTTCCTCCCTTCACCTGAGGACTGAAACAGGTCTGGTTTCCGAAACGTCGTGTTTTCTGTTTTCTAGAACACCGGATGATGGAAAAAGTCCAAACACCTAGCAATAGTTTCTTTGGATATCTTTCTGTGATATATTTGTGAGCTGCTGAAGTCTATATGAAAAATTATGCAAGGGGAATCAAGTTTTGGTGAACTGTACAGTAGTATTAATATTGGGGTGAAACGTGGAATTTTACTGACACATGGAGTGGAATGTCTCTGAAGACAAATGTTGATGTAATACAGTCTGAGTCCTTAAAAACTGATCTTTGTTGACATCATGCAAAGTTTAAGGAAGTGTACTGTTAGATTATTATTAAAGAGAAGAATTTTACTTACTGATGGAGCAGAACGTCAGTCTTTGTCGTATTGAAGTATTGACGTACTGATGTAGTGTGACGTGCGCTCTTGAAGTCAACGATGTGTGTACTGATATACCTTGAGAGTGACTAATAGGTACATTCGGAATAAATATACAGGTTCGTTAAGCACTGGTGTACTATATCAACTGCTGACAACAGTGTTATGATTTGGTCTGTTCTCCTACCTCAAATGCTGTCACTTCCTGTAAGCTTTAGGGTGGTAGTTCAGGTTGCGTCAACCAACTGGAAAGCTATACCCGCTTAAAGGGGCAGTATGAAATGGGGGTCCTTCAAGGAAGGAATTCAGGGTTCGTGGTCGAATCTTAGCTCCATATATTCTTACTGGTAAAGTTCAAGGTTCTAGCGTAGGTTCTAGCGAATAAACTTGTAGCACTGGGAGTATGTTATTGCCTACGTTTATTTACACTATCAACATATTTATTTGGGTGTGAGTTAATTCATATAATATTATATTTATCTAGCCTCAAGCAGGTGACCTATAAGCATCTCTCTGTCACCAGCAGTATGAAGTGGATTCAGTTACTATACCTGCAGAGATACACACTGCAGTCCATGATTAAGTAAAATTCAAAATTTACTGCCAATAATAATCCAACTGAACAACTCTCCAAAGGTTGCGCAACATTTGTATAACTTTTCATATCAACTCAAGGCATTCATCGACAATAAAACAAGAAAATTACTGCACAACTTTAAGTTGTAATTTAAACTGGACTGACCGAGAGGGCTATATATAAATATACACATAAAGGTGAACATAAAATAAAGCTATCCCTGTAACAGGCCGTGTAGGCCCATATTTTTGTAAGACTTTGAGGCTCCCAGATGGCGGTCAGGTCAGCCTTACACGCTGGTCGCCCTTTGCCTGTGAGGAAGAAACGAGATACCCATTTCTGCTAGAGACTGAGTCAACCTCAAAACCATAGTGCGCCTGGAAGGATTAGATAAATTGAAAAATCCAGTGAGCTTAATAAAAATAACACAGTGCCTCAACCAACTATTCTACCGCGTGCCCCTATATATATAAATTAAAGGCTAATATAAGGAAGTGTATACATGTAACTCCGTACGTTAGAGAATTGTTATACTTTTGACCCATGCTTTTGTACCCATATTTTTGTAATAAGAAGTTGTATCCGACGTAATTTCACTATTAGTCTACGTACATTTTTATATATCTCTACATTTTAACAAATTTATACTTACAGCCTATATAATCGTATATGTGGGCAATTTGGGCACATCACCTGAAAACGATCGCTTGCGGGCGAAATCTATTTCGGTGACAAGAAATTAAAAAAATAAAATGCAAATTTATGTGTCGTTTCATATCATGGACTTTACGAAAAGACAAACAGTGCGCAATGAACTATCGTGCATTTTTATCGTAAGTATTCTGTCTATAAAGAAACAAAATCAAACTTTTATAAGGGACACTAAAATATATTTAATACACTAAAAGTGTTTGTTAATTATTTATATAGATATCATTAACTATATACGTGTAGGTTCACATTTTGTTGCTACATATTTCCGCCACATTTGGGCAAACATCACGCAATACTTATAATGCAATTTTCATCGGAGATGGACTTGTATGATTGAAGCAGAGAGACACAAAATAACGTGACAATGCCACACGGCGCCGCTTTTCAAGCAGATTTTGGACTATAGTGACTGAATTAATAAGATAATTAATTTTATAAAAATATCCTTGTCATATATAAAATTCCCGATACATGTCAATATCGCTATGTGGCGTGCCATTTTAAACGAAGAAATAATATTGCAAATCAACGTGGATAATATTTCTGTAAGCGTTTTGCTTTCATTTATCCAGTGACAGGAAAGATCCGTCAGTCCTAAGCAGGCCTACTACGGCGAAGTCCAGCTGCTGAAAGGCTCTTCCGGGCTTTGTATCTTCGGCCTGCTTTCCGTTCTGATGATAAACTCATGAAAACAACAGGAGATATAAATGAAGTTATACTACAGTAACTCAAATTGATACCTACACATTCAGCATTACCGTTACACATTTTATCTTATCCACTGCGAACCAATAGTTTTCGGACTAATGTACGCGTTCTTTCGATTAGAATGCTTTTAAGAAATTTTTGCGGCGTACATAACCAGCTACGGAATAACACTGTGGTATTATTGCCTGATAATAAAGTTCATAAATTAATCAGCAGTATTGTTCTTATATATACGTTTGTTTCTATTTGGTGCTGAGTAGGAATAAACTGTTTCCCATGCATTTCACGTATTTATATTTACAGTAAGATTTACTGCACATATCCAAGCTCTCTGCTAATTCTGTTATACTTCTGTCTTATAATGAAGCCCCAAATTTATCAGTAGACAAAATGTACTTCTTGGACACAATTTTTGTCTCATACCGCATTTCATCCGTAAGAATTAAAGGCTTCTCAAATATAGATTTGAAATCTTACCTCCTTCTGCTAGAAACACAATGTGCTCGCAAGCTTCATTTTATATCAAAACAAACAAACTCCGTGGTTTTAATCCTCAAGCGAACTATACCGGCCGAGCGACCGCCGCTTCTTGGCGAACATAATACCAACTTTAGTGGATAGAAGGTGTCACGTGGACAGCGCAACGGATTCCCAAGGCCGTTAATTATCGGTTTTCTAGACCGGAGCCGCTATTTCCTTGAAAGAGCTCCTCAATTATCCTCACGAGGCTGAGTGGACCCCATTTCAGACCCACAACTTCTCAGAAAATTTGGTAGCGCCGGGAATCGAACCCGAACCTGTGGATCTGTAGCCAGGAACTCTGACCACTAGACCACAGAGGCGGTCTGTCACATGTAAGAAATACACATATATGGTCTAGCACGCGAGATAGGCGAGGGCTCGTTAGTGAAGTACTAACATGTCTCTCACACATGCACAAGCGGTTGCCGCCATACTCCGAGTCCCTCTTTGAAACCAGAGCTATAATCCCTATGTTTTATAGTCGGAAATGCTGGTGTACGGGTAGCCATAGGATTTAATACGAAACAAAAGCCCATTGCAATCCAATGTCTTATTAGACCTCAAAGCGCTGCGGTGTCGTGTTGGCTTCACGGAATAAAGCGAATTACGATAGATTTCTTGTACAGTCAGAGACTTGTGATAGTGTTTGACATGGTTCGGGCTGGTTGTATCTGGAGTAGAAAAGTAAAGTGTTTTATATATATCAGTGATTCTCAGCGCTTTGCATTTTGTGCCTCAAGGGTCAGTGTCACAGAAATTTAGTGCAGTCATGGTAGAAATAAGGTTTATTTTTCTTTCAAAAGCTGTACTTTCACAATTATATTAATTTTAGTATTACGTCAATCATTAATAGAAATTTTTACGAACTTATATTGTAACAATATTTGGTAATATATTTCATTACTGCAGTTATACGAATCCAATTTAATCATGTTGGCAGAAACCCGACAGGTGGTAGGATAATATTAAAACGGATGTTAGAGAAGAAGGATGGGGTGATGTCGAATGGACTCATATGGCTCAGGATAAGGACCAATGACGGGGCTTTTGTGGAAGAGACGATAAACCTCCGGTTTCCTTAAAGTGTTGGAATATTCTTTAATAGCTGAACGACTGGCGACTTCGCAAGAAGAACTCAGATCCATGGAGCTCGCTAGCTAGCAGAAAAACGAATTTAGATAATGAAAAGATTGTGCTTTTAATGTAAGCAAACGTTCGTGTAACTGAATTCTGTGTGGCAGAAATGAAAACTAAATGTTATTTTCAGACCTCAGGTCTCACATGACCTCTAAATTTCTCGGGAAATTCCATTAACGTATGGGGTACTGACAGTGTCCTCGTATATTGTACTTGAAGGACGTTTGCTTCTCCATGTCTTCATTACAGACAGACTAGACACCGTGTGAATGCCAGGACCATTTTCAAAACTGAAATACACTCCGTGGGTCATTGTTGAAAACTGGGCCGGTTAGAGGTGTCCAGCAGAGGAAGCAGTATGTGTACAGCATCCAATGTGACTGTGGCAGATGTTACATCGACGATACAAGCAAATTGAAGCCGTTCGGGGATTCATCTGGGCGATGGCATGAATAGAAGCCGTTAAAAGTACTTCTTGTGGACTTTGAGGTAGGCATTTCTTCGATAGTCCTACCGATGGTTTTCCTCCACAGAAGTCTCTCTTTCCATATCTGGAGCCACTGTACCTCTGCGACCTTCAGCATACGAGAGTAGATTTCGTTTAAAAACCACATCTGCTAATGAGACATTAGTAGAATAACGAAGTTCGGTATTGCATATACAGTTCACCATGCATAGTCATTGAGGAAAGAGATGAACTTTTGCCAATTTTCTGCAACAAGAACTCCGTAGCAGGCAAGTTACCAGTTTACAGTTCTGAGCGTGACTGATGTCACTCAGTTACTGGGTTTGTACAGCAATGTATCAGCACATCTCTGTTTCAGGACAAACAATGGTGTGTAATGTATTGCACGACTTCTGCTACAAGTAGCACATGTTTGCTGCTTGTCTGCTCGTGATATAACTGTTTGAACCATGAGAAATATGTATCTGTTCAGCTGACAGGTTATCATATGAATCTAAGGGCTTCTTTTTATTATCACGCAAATCAAGTTTGACTGATTTTTCCAATTTATACAACGTTAGTTCTTAAAAATAAATCCTTATCTCTACATATATTTTCATTTCAAATTCATTAAAAGCACGTTGAAATCAAACATGTTTCATGCAACTGCTTACTTCTGTACTGCATACTTCAGATGTGAGAGATATCAGAATTTCAAAGCGTTTCGATTCTGTACATATACTGCATACCTACACAGGACAAACAACACCCACTTATATTCGCTAACTTATTTCAGTCATTGCCCGGCACTCAACCGTACAAAAGATACATCGTAAAAACCCACACGACAGGCTGAGAAACACAAACGGAATAGCTTCCTATACATGCACCAATATATTTGGTATGTACTGCAACTTTACAGGGCAGGGACAATATATTCACCTATAGGACCGCGAAATCCGCAAGCCGAACAATCACCTCCTTACGCAAAAAAATAAAATATTCGAGTGCCTCATAAGCATCAAAACACGAGGCCCATCAAACTCATCAGAGAATTCGTCAGACAGACGTCGTTCAAGGCAGTCAGAAAATCATTCGCAAGAGAATTCAGAAGGCAGTTCTGTATTCAGCTGTGAAGTGTTGACCAAAAAATCTTAATTCACATGCTCTAATTCTGTCCAAATTGCAATCCGTTTAACTCCCTCTCTTTCTCACTACATGTTTCGGCCGTATACGGCCTTCATCAGGTGTCCCTATTTGCTAAAACTGACAATGGCCGCACACGGCCGAAACATGTAGTGAAAGGGATAAGGAGAAAATAAACAGGTTGCAATTTGGGTGGAAGTATAGTAAGTGAATGAGGAGCATATTACTGCAACAGGATGCTTAATTACAATACTAATCAAATAAGATTCGTTACCAAGCACTAAGCAGAGGTTGAATATTTTATTTCGTGTGTATTAGTCACAGTAATATTTAAAGTGTTAAAATTATTTGTAGTTACGATTTCTGAGTGTCCAATAAAGCTATTCATCTAATCCACAACCCATTACTTTTAATCACGCCAACCCTGATACGGGACAATATTTTATGTCACAATTTTCAGTCTCCTATTTTGTACACAATGTGCTTCACTAACTGCAGACTCCATTGTACTGAATTATAGTATAGGCCTGTACAGTGGGCTACTGATGTTCAAATTCAATTTTATCAAAATATATGGTTTTATAAATCCTGCAACGACTTTCAACAGTCTTCATATTAAGCATTCCTCAAACACCGAAAAAGATCATAATCTGGTACCAAATATAGTACTTTGCTATCAGATATGAATAACCTGTTTGTTTAGATCTGGCTCCTCTGAACCGCTTGTGGCACTATGCAGGAATATATAACATATCTCCTTACGCTTCCGCGTAATTTCACTTTAATTCGCACAGCTGGTAAAGTTAGAAATTTATAAAGAAACACGCGACATACAGGCTGCAAAAAACATATCCGCAAAATGTAAGATTTGAGGCTTTCACGGCGGTGACTATGAAGAAAGCAGTCTTCTGGGATTTGGCACCGTGTATATGTGGTGTTAACCGACGTTTCGGAGGAACGTATCGCCCCCATCTTCAGGGTTGAAGAAAAAGTTTAAGAAATCTGCAAGCGACAACACCGTGAGAAACGGTAAACGGTCTGCTTTACCGTTTCTCACGGTGTTGTCGCTTGCAGATTTCTTAAACTTTTTCTTCAACCCTGAAGATGGGGGCGATACGTTCCTCCGAAACGTCGGTTAACACCACATATACACGGTGCCAAATCCCAGAAGACTGCTTTCTTCATATCCGCAAAAATTTGCATGTCCGAGTGTCTATGCAGATGAATATTGTTTACGCTAATGACCCTAAATATAGATAAAATGTCCTTGTCCTTTTCCAATTCTTCTTTTTCTTCTTGCTCCTCTTCATTCGGATCCAAAGATCGCTTTGAAATTTTATCCACCTTCGCCTTTGTGTGATACGATATTTGTTCAGAAATTTTATGTGTCTACTTCGTCGAGAACGTTTTCTAAGCAGAATTCAATGCCTGTCACATGTGGAGACACTGTTAGGGGAAGCAGTGGTTTTTACAGCGAGTCAAATTAATTTAGCAGGGGAGGTCGCTGAATAGCCCCGCATGTTGACCGTTGTTGATTGTGATGAAGCAATGAAATTGAGGGTCACAAAGGGAATTGATGGTCCACTGCATATTTGAATAAATAGAAGTAATATGTACGAGCTGAAGGTAAGCGTTTGAATCTGACTGTAAGTACTTCGGCCGCAAGGGAATTGCGAAATTTGATAAATAGCAGCTGTTTCATAAATTCCTCTCTTGTTAAGACCTGGAATAATTCAACGGTCACTTCTACGCCTGAATGAAGAGACGTAACGTGCATGAATATAAGATATATGTTTTGATTTTATTGTAAGTAATTCACCCATAACGAAGTTCTTAAGTGCTGACGAATGACAAATCTTTCATGCATATTACGTAAGAGAATAACTAGAATGACTTTCACTTCTGATTTTTTTTATTGCTAGTGGGGTGGGACTAAGTCCCTTGTACTGCGGCCACTTCTGGCCTATTGTAACAGACCCAGATGATATGTGAGGGTGATTGTGGAGCAATTGCTGGAACGAAGATTGGCAGGGGAAACCGAATACTCGGAGAAAACCTGACCCAGCGCCACTTTGTCCACCACAAATCCCACTTGACCAGACCCGGGATCGAACTCGGGCCGCCGCGATGAGAAGCCAGCAACTAACCGCTTGAGCTATGGCATGGCCATTCACTTCTGATTACTAGTGTCCAGATCTTGAAGTCGACAACATCTCATATGTACTACAGACTACATATACAAACAGCAGATCGGTTATGTCAACAGAGAAACAATAAACATTCTCTTAGCGCAATTTGCGAACAAGAACGAAAGAGCCCGCGTACATCCATCTTCCTCCTCTTAACACGACAGGCCAACTACAAACTGCAGTCAAATAATTACTGACATTGTATTCATTATGAGCTGTTTTAGCATTTCTGTTCAGGACCTTTAAAATATTGTTACATTCTGCACGGATCTCTTTCCCAACAGTCTCTTTAGTTTATAATTTCCTTTATCAGTTTATTTTATTCTCTTAAGAAAATATAGTACATCGTACGCTTCTGAGATCACCAAGAGTCTCTGAATGTGTCTGTATTTCCTTTTTAACTTCTGAAACACTCAGCAGATTTTCACATAATATTTCTAGTACATTACATCACTAAAGCCATCCAAACTTCTGGGATTCTGACATTCCTTTTATCAGCATGGTGGACGCTCGAACATGTGAGATGAGTTGCAATGTTAGTGACCCTGAATTAATTGTCTCGAAGTGATGTAAGATAGTAAATATCCGGAAAGTACTTAACTTCGGCGAGGTAACATTTCTGTAGAATGTAAAATATGAACACCGCAGTCATGTGAAAATTTAATTTTCGATCTGAATGGGGTAACTAACAAACGGATGAAATTACGCATAAGAAATTGCATGAGGAGACAGACAATAAATACTTACATCTTAAGTTACTGACTGTCTGTAATTTAATAATTACTGACATGGAAAGCGCGCTAACGCTTGAGATAGTGTGTGACAAATTTAACACATAGAGAATATTTCCACAAACAAAATTCTCTACAAAAACGAAACAAAATAACTAAAATGCTAGTAACATCCACGGAAGTGCCCTCCGTAGTCTAGAGGTAACGTTCCCACCTCATGACTCGTAGTACGCGGGTTCAAATACCCGGCGGAGGTCGTCGAGTTTTTAAGGGCGGAAAAATTCAGGGAACAAGTCCTCCGGGAGGGACTTTAAGCCGGTGGTCCCGTGTCGTAGCTTTGCGGCACGTAAAAGAACCTCATACCTCCAAAGGAGGTCACTGAGCCAAAATTGCGGACGTTCCCCGCCCAACAGCAGTCACTAATACCTCCGGTAGATGGGGGAAGCATTATAGATACTTCTCAGCCAGTAGAGCTGGTCTCGCTGGCTGGGCGGGACTGATGGTAAGCACCAATACCGGTAGGATATAGAGACTGGTAGAAATCATAAAGGGAAGCACAATTGACCACTACAGGTCTAAGTGCATGGGGAAACCCACCCTCTCTAATAACTAACTAATTAATATCCGCGGAACTAGAAATGGTGTGAGAGAAAAGTAGACTTCATGTGAATTTTTCCTAAACTCCTTTTTCACTTTACATTATAATTCTTTAGACTCTAATAAGTTAATTTATATATGTTGCTTACAAATATACACGCTTCACAGATATCGACTGCTAGCATGTGAACTGAAAATATACCATCCTCCACAAGGAGTCTATAAGCCTACAGACCTGCCCAGATCTGCTTCAGTCCCATTGCGCTGTAAACTCTTTGAGATACCTGGTTCATTAGCGACCGATCCCGAAATGTCCCTCTGAATAATCGAAATTGATATACACGCTTAAACATGTCAATTTCTGTAACTCGTTATATATTCCATCTTAGGCATTGTTCTTATTGAACTGTTAAATCAGTGCCTTCTCTCATATTCGATTTTTAACTCGTTTAATTGGCAGTATTTCCCCCTGGCAAAATCTCAAGCTGTTCTGCCTTATATAATATTTTCATTTAAGTGAATGGATGAGTTTCGAAATGCCATACGTCTTAGTTGTATAGTGTTTAAGTAATTAAGCACAGGGACAGCTTTTTACATTGTTGTGTAAATTAACATTTAGAGTAGTAAGGTGTAAATTCGACAAATACATGACCTTTTACATATAAACAACTCTATTATATGCTGTGTGAGAAGCACCCACACAGACCATGAACAAAAGAACAGTCTAATATTATAATTGCTTGTATTTATCCTAACAGGATGTTGATGAGTGACATGGAATGTGGTACGTGCAGAACCCAGCATTGATTGAATGTATCTCGTGTGTGCTTGAACTATTCCCTGCCACAACTGAAACAGATGGTCGTGTCACTGAAAGTGATAAATTATTTCTAAGAACTAATTTCCTACGAACCGAACGTGTTACCGCTATTTCAGTTTAGCGCCAGATAAACTGTAATTGATTTCGCTCGTGCAAGCTTAACAGTTTCGATATTTTTTTCAACCAGCCGAAATCCGTACATATCCAAATTCCTGATAGAGAAAACATATCCTTAATCTTAGAGATATTGGGTTTTCGGACTATATCCATCGTCCTGGTTTTAAGATAACTAAGAAAAACACAACGTTTCGGAAACTGGATCTGTTTCCGTCCTCAGGTGAGGGAAAACACCTATTCTGTTGGGTCCCTTAGAAAGAGCTGGCCTCAATCACTGGACCAGTCCGAAAACCCAATATCTCTATGTGTTATACACCATCGTCAGAATCCTATAGTAAATATCCTTAATCTTGTTTTAGAAACACTAAAATATATATAGGTTTACAATGCGTAATTTAGATCAAAATTTGTTTTGTTTACGTCAGCTCCTTTCCTGTAAAATTAATTGAATGTAAATGGAGATTACTTTTGCATGTACGGTATAAATTTGTAAGTGGCTATTTAAACGGAACAGAATCCTTCTTCTCGTTCAGCTGATCAAGAAATTTCGCGACATTCATGGAACACGTAGGATCTATAACGATTTATCTTTCGCTTCCGGTCTTCTAATTCTTGTTCTACTTATGATGATGTTCAAAAGGCCCACCACTGTTCCTATTCTGAGCATGTCCACATATTTGCATTCTGATTCATTTTAATATTATCTTTTCTAGGCCTGGGTCTCCTAACTGATTTCTTCTCCCTACTTTTACCGCGAAAATGTGTAAGTACATATTACCTCCAATATGTGACGCACATTTTAATAATATAAATTGAATGGGATACATTATCACTTACCTAAATGACGAATTCTTGATTCTTTTATATTTTTCAACAGTGTTTGTCGCTTCTTTGCAAACACCGAGCAGATGCCATCGTGTGCTTTTTGTGTAATGACACATTATCAAGTGCATAATCTGTAGAAAGTGAACGACGCATGGGAGGAAGGTTATGAATGCTGATCTGGAAAGTATTTTTAGGGAACAGATTTTGGCTTGTCTTACAACCGTGTCACAAATTTTACATGGAAGATCTGAGCAAATACACTCAGTACTTCGTCAGGATGGCTAATCATTTATTCTGAATTCTAAGAGGATACCTACAGAATGTGAAACCGGTATCAAAAGCATTAGACATTGAAGTTCCAGTGAAGTTTGTCGGAATGATAACTAAGTATTAGGACATCTATCATCGTCATTTGTAACTTTCAGTTTCAGATCCTACGGTGCCTACTTATTATATTATTGAAACATGAACTCATTATTATGTGGATAATACTGTAAGATATATACACGTAATTTTATTTTGCTACCTCTTCATTAATCTAATCCTTTCCATTGCACGTAAATTGACCTAAAATTCGGGAACACTTTTGAAAATGTAAGATTTGAGGTTTTCACGGCAGCGACTATGAACGAAGCAGTCTTATGTGATGTGGCACGGGGTAGATGTGGTGTTAACCGACGTTTCGGGAGAACGTATCGCCTCCATCTTCAGGGTATAAGGAAAAGTAAGGAATCCCCAAGCGAAGTGACCGTGAGAACCGGTACAAGCAGACTTCTTGAACCGGTGCCACATCCCAGAAGACTGCTTTCCTCACTTTTGAAAATGTTCCTGTTTATTTGATCCTTTAAGAATCCGTTTCGTCCGTAAAGATACGCGGCTAGGCAAGTGACAAATTTGGCAAAACGGAACTGCAAGTTAAATTATAACGAATTTCTTACGAATGCGACAATTCTTGATGACGGAGGACAAGACACTAAGCATGCGTCAGCCTCTATAGAACTTCATATGGTTACTTTAGACTCCGATTGCGTGCTGTTTATTTCAGTCAGGTCTCGGGACACGAACCTGAATACTACGGTACCGTGTTTGGTTCGTGGTTTATTTTCCAACGACAACTGTCTAGATTATATAACGCCAAATGGCAAGAGGACTGATGAATTATGAATTGGAAAAGATGTAGAAGGAAGAGTTTGTAACCTAATCGAGATGATACCGCGATATTTGTTTAGAGTGACTGAAGAATATCACGAGAAACTCCCTCAGGATTGCCTCTATTCTGGCTCGAATTCGAATCGAGGATCTGCCGAATTCATGTCTGGAGGGCGGTGAAGAAACGTGTTGCTCAGTATCTACAAAGAGATTCTCAAATGCTGCAAAGTCATATTTTTTACCTTTATTTCAGGAACATTTGCAAACTGACCACTCAGCTAACAATTTCAAAGTTCAAGTGTTTGAACGGAGCTAATAATAAGAGGAGATACATTTCCTGTGGAGTGATAAAGAGAGCAAAGCAGGAAGGAAGGACAAGTTAAATGTAGGTGTTTCATCCCTAACTTGTATAAAAGGAGGATTAATATCCGAAACCCGAATGTCAAATAGATTTACCGGCGATTTCTTAGATCTTGACCTTACTTTGAAATGTGCGATTGAAATTCTCTGTCTAGTTCCCTTTTCTCTCCACTCTGCCCGTCTTTTCTTACTCGTTTGTCTTCACAAAATTTAATAATAAGAACATATAGTGATTCCGGGTGCCGCATCGTCTAACGTTGACTTTAGCTTGGTTGGAGTTGGAGTTGCAGCCATGGGAGTGGTGCATGTTTTGTTGAGAACAACCATTCAAATTGCGACTGTAATTAGTGAGCAGAGAGGAATGGGTAAGATGAGCTAGCGGCTGGCTGCATCTTCTGGTGTGCTCAACACTAGCAGTAGGCTACTGTAGTCTTCGTCTTTTCATCACCTCAACATACCAGCAGTTGCTAATTACCTCTCACAGTAGTAACAGCAAAAACTTTCTGCTTCCATGCAAATCATTAACCAAGCAGAGGGAACACACACGTAGAGGGCTCGAGAGAGTTGAGATGTTATAGAACGACGAGGGTGGAGTATATATGTGTGTATGTGCCTAACCCTCTCAGTTATATAAACTCTTTAGATGTTTATGTATTGGTGTATGTTGGGTAATAACAATTCTAGTGAGATATATTCATAATGAGAACCATGCCACTAAACTAATCTTAATGACCTGGTATTTGTAGTAATGTGCATAGGAGAGAAATGGATTCAGAATTTCAACCTCATGCAAGTTTACCCGCAACTCATAGCACTGGAAAATATGTAATTCAGAAGTTCAAACGTAATCGGAAAGGTTTCCCAGTGAAGAATCAAAATTATGTATAAAGGAGCACACAGAACCTAACATGAAAGCCTATTTTCTGTATTCAAATTTTTACATATGAACATAACATTTTTAATAATTATGAAAAAATAATTCCTGATTTTAATTAATTGAAAACGCATGTTCTTATAGATGTCTGTTTACATAAATCAACTTGGTGTCTCTAATTATATATATATATATATATATATATATACGGTATGTATCAAAAACAAAATTGGAACTGAAGAACTTATATGAAAATGAATTGCACACAACTTTAAAGGTAGACTCACTCCACTTCTTGGCAGTGTTCTTGCCAACCGCTAAGTGCTGATATGCATCCTAGCCAACAACGGATGTCTGCCAGAAAATTGCAAAATGCGGCACATCTGTCGGCTCATTTTATGTTTCGATCTTAAAACTTAAAAGGGGCGTGAGATTTTAGGCATAAATTTGTTATAAAAACTGAGTTCATATCTGTATGTCTCTCAGACACTCTGCGAAAAATATGTCGACAGTTATCGTTCTCGTAACCACTATGCCAGATTTAATTTGGTTGTACCTGTACTGAAGCCAAATGAATTCACGTGTGTCTCCATTTCTAACTCTCTCTCTCGTTCTTTATGGCTGTCCAGCCCTTTTGACCTTGGCCGCTTTTTTTAGTTCCTTACTCCTGTACAAAGTTCATAGGACTCCTTGGACGGGGATTGGCCCGTTGCAAGGCCGCTACCTACACACGGAATAACATAAACATGGAATAAATGTACACAAACATCCATGTCTTGAGTGGGATTCGAACCAATAATCCCACTGTTTGAGCGGGAGAAGACGGTTCATATCTTAGACCGAGCGCGCAGTGTGATGGGCATCACTATTTTAAGGCCCCTCTTTCGTTACACGCTCTCATACATATTATTCTTCATTCACTCTGCTTAGTCCATCAGTTCCTCTATGCAATATTATAGATAATTTTATTTAAAAAGACCATTATCAAGTAGTTTACCAGTTCGCCATTGAGTCTACGACAAACCACAAAAAGTTTCAGTCAGTAAAGCCGATACGTGAGCCGAGACTCGAATTAAGATAATTTCTGAAAACCGATAAGACGTTAGACCATTTAATATGGCCTGCTAGATAAGTGAGGAAATGTCAGTATATCGAGCGTCATTGTTTCACGCAGAGAGAGAAACGTAACTTATCCTGAATCGAATTTGAAAGGCCTCGGTTCAAGTCCAATCAAGATATTTTTCGAGAGAAATACAAAATGCCTACAGCACAAAAATGATTTATTACCGATACCCATAACTGTTAATAGCGGTCTACATTTTTCTGATTCAGGAATTAATATTTTGGTCCATGAAATCGAAACTTAAGATATTATATTCTATGGGTTTCTGACGATGGTGGACAACACAGAATTACTGAGTTTTTTTGATGAGTTCTTTCTAAGGGGCCTAAATGAGTAGGTATCTTCCTTTCTCACTTGAAGACGGAAAGAAATGCAGTTTCCGAAACGTCGTGTCCACTATTACTTAGAGTGTCCTCTATTACCTAGCATTCCGAACGATGGAAAAGATCCAGAAACCCAGTAATTTTGTGTAAGAAACTATGCTTAAGTAACAGATGCACAAGATAATATCACACTGGGTTTACAACTCGCTGTCATCATCGTCGAGAAATATTACAAATTTCTCAGTCTCGACAGATAAAATGTGAGTCTTGGAAATTTGATCGTTAATTATATTGTTCGACAAGAGATCAGTTCCAACTACAATTCTGTGTGCTGTGGTGTAGCTGACAAACAGGCCTAAATGTATCCCTACTTATTTAATTCCTGCCATGTAAATGGAGGACATATTCATAAATAAAACATCAATCTGTAAATGAGTTAACAATTTTCTGAGACTAGTCGAAATAAGTGTATTTGAGTTTTAAACATAAATAGGCAATAATATATTAATTTTCTTTAAATTAGTGGAATGCTTTAATTTTTTTATATTTACAGGCGTTCAGAAATTGCATTAATTTAAATATCCGAAAAATATCTTCGCTAAAACCCTGGTTTCAAATAATTAATCCCTTATATTATGACCTGATACTTTTATAACTGACAGTAATTAACATCCCAACTATACATTTAATATGATACAAGAGTTGTCATACTTAATGCTGTCAAGTACACTAAGCATATTCTTTTCAACCTACTAATATATGACTATATTTTAGGCGCGGAATTTCCTCAATCACAGAAATCCGTTCAAAAGGGATTCGTGTTTTTGTACTCGTTGCATGAATTAGTTCTGAAAAAAAAACGAATAATTTACACAAACATTTGGTTGAGTTGTTTTGTACAACTCCCTCCCCACCTAGACATACACAAACACACACACACATATACATCAACTTTTTCAAGAGTAAGTGGATACGGTTGAAAATCCTGTGCATCATACATAATCCATACAGCACATGCCACAAAGTTGCACCAGCAAAACCTAACGCTAGACTCAATTTAAAACACTTTACTGTTAATTAGCGCCGCAAAAAGCGGGTGGAAAGTATGCCAACTAATCTACCGCTGGTACTGCCCCTTCAGTACGAGTATTCCAATGTTTTTGTGGCGTGGGAGTGCGGATCGTCAATAGTAGCAGGCCTTACCCAAACCATGGCCGTATAAACACAGCGGACTCACACATAGACCAGACCCTATGCTAACTTTCATGAGGTAACTGTTTGAAGACTAATGGGCAAAATATGATGCTGGGGAAAAACCAGAATTCTCAACAACCATCTGGCTCCTACCGTTAAAAACTTGTGTAGACCATGTGAACGAAGAGATGAACACCTTTTTATCACGTATATTTCTTCGTTTTTGTTCTGTATTTATTTGTAGAATACATTTATAAATAAATAAATATTTTAAGAATATAAATATACATAGTGCTTTTATAAGTACGAATTCATTCCAGTATAATCAGTCTGTAATATCGAAATTGTTTCTTAATCTCCTAAAAATGAAAGGCTGTATAGGTTCTCAAGGCGGTGAATATGAAGACTATGGTCTGTTGGGCTCTAATGACGTTTAGTTTGTTTGATAAGTACCAATATTTCGGAGGAACCTACCCTGTAGCTGGAAGCAACATATTCTCGGCCAAGCTCAAGCGGTTATTCGCTGGCTTCCCACCCCGGCGGTCCGAGTTCGATCACGGGTCTGGTCAAGTGGGATTTGTGGTGGACAATGTGACGCTGGGGCAGGTTTTCTCCGAGTACTTCGGTTTCCCCTGCCAATCTTCATTCCACCAATTGCTCCACAACCACCCTCACGTATCATCTGGGGCTGGCACAATAGGCCAGAAGTGGCCGCAGTAAAAGGGACTTAGTCCCACCCCACTAGCAATAAAAAAAAATGTTTCTCCTAAAATTCTACAAATATCCACTGAAATACACGTCGCCACATCCCGCAAGACCGTAACCTTTGAGTGTTTCGCCTTACTCTCCACATATATAAACTAACTGAACCTACAATCTTCCTTGTGTTCAACCAGAAGGCGCAAAGACATTTCACTCCGAAGACGGTTCTCTCCTAGGAGCATTAAAAAATATAAATCCAACATACTGTGACATGATGACGGTATAGTTTAATAAGAGAAAGCTTTCGCTGGCAAACTAAATAGTACATTTCTATGGCTCGGTAAACGTGTTTCTGCTCCAAGGAATAAACACGTAGCAAGGGAGGAAATTTTGGAAGCGGTGTTTTCTATGCCGTTCCTGTCCGAAATAAATACGGGAACCTGGCCCCATAGGTTGGGGTAGTCTTGAACCTGAGACAGTAAAATATGGTCATGAGTCCCGCGGGACTCCAACCTCTCATTAGAGAGGATATTACATAAGGACTATGACTGCAATGTTTCAGTTGAATAAAAATTGATGACCATGAGTCTCAAGGGGCTTGAGATCAAGAATTGATTGGCCGTAAACGGAGAGTCGCAAAATACTCGTAAATCCGACTCCGACTCCGACTCTGACTCTGAGGTCACACCTCAAGCAGCATGGTCTATAGCAAAATCCCTTACTAAGATGGACGGACGAAAGGCACCAACTGTCATTCATGGTCCTTGGGGCATTACGTATCGTCCGTTAAAGAAATCCAACATGACCGCTGACTGGAAAATCAGTTCACACCTTATGATCTGATGACGGAAACCATGAACGAGGGGTGGAGGCTAGAGTGTAGACAGTAACTCCACTGAAAGAATCAGACAATGTGATATACAGAAATTAATATATTCCTTGAAACTGAGAAGTGCCTGCAGGATGGGTGGCATTTCAAATAGATGTTTCAGACACCTTCCAAGGAGACCTCGGATCTGAGGAGACATCTGATTAAAACTGCATTCGGCTTTCCATTTTCTGACGTCTCGTAAGAAAACAAAGTTGGTAACCTCACCGAAACCTTGTAGCGAACCTAAATCTATCCCAAACCTACGTCCGATTAGCTTATTGCTCACGAAAAACAAATTATTTAAGGAAGTTATATTAAAAATAATCCAAAATAACACTGAAGGCAGGTCTGCTTAATGCAAGCCAGTTTTATTTCAGTGCACGTCATAGCAGGACGTTGCAAAGTGTGAGGCTTACGGACCACGTGACCATTAATTTGAATAATATATCTATGACTTCAATATTTTTGGATATCGAAAATGTCTTTGACACTACTTGGCACCGAGGCTTGTTATATAAACTATATAATTTGGAATTATCGGCAAGTATGATAAAGCGTATCAGCTCTTGTCTCTCCCGAAACAATTCAGAGTTTCGGTAGAAGGAGAAACGTGTACGCAAAGGGAAATGGAAGCAAGGGTGCGTCAAGATTCCGTCTTGTCCCGAACGTTGTACATTATGTATATAAATTATACTCCCCCCCCCAAATAACAGGTGTTCATCTGACCCATTTTACTGATGAAACTTGTATGTATGCCAATGATCGTAAAGAGGCGTATGTTTTCAGAAAACTGCAGCGTTGTGACGTGGTCCAAGGGCTGGAACATTAAAATTAATGAACATAAACATCGGGCAGTCTACTTCTCTCACAGACCTAGACCAGTTGAGGCTCATCTCAGATTTAACTGACGGAATATCCCCTTCGTCAGTCATGTAAAATATCTGGATGTAATCTTCAGTAAGAGGATTACATGGAGACTGCATATGGAAATATCGAAGCCAAGGCCTTAAGAAAATTTATTACTGTCTATTCTCTATTCAAAAGTGAGCGATTAAGCGCTAACATTAAACTAACCTTCCATAAAGCACATTAGATCACCAATGAATTATGCTTGCACCGCCTGGGAATTTGCTGCAAGTATTCACCTTTGCTTGCAAAATAAGATTCCCCGCACCATTGGTAAATTTCCAAATTACACACCGGTTCACGAGTTACTCATTGCTTTCGAGGTGCCGCATATTTATGGTTACACAACGAATTTGGCAGGAAACAAACAGAGCTCATACAAAATCAATAAAATAAAATTATCCGAGGCATCGGAAAAATCGAAGACCGACATGGAGAATATAAGAGGCTTGGTGGCGGTCTACGACCGTTCAAGTGACTAGGCAGACGTTGTAACATAGGATACAGGAGTTAGGGCAAGAACTACTATGGCAAGACTTGTATATATACTAGATTTATATGTAAAACTGTATATATTAGATGTACACAAGGAACCGCACTCTTGACAGCTGTAGAATGCCGACGTTTAAAACTGTAAATACGGATATGTAGCCTACTACTGATCTTTACCACTGTAAATATGACTGCGCTGGCGACGGTCAGCAGCAACTGTTAACAACAGACCCGTCCTCTACTCAGAGACGGCGCCCCACGTGAACAGACCCGCAACTGTCTGATAGAAATAAAAATGTGGTCTTGGGCCCCAGATGGTTGCTGGCCGCTCAGATAGATTGAACGACTGATTTTAGGTTGTAACGTAACTCTGGCTCTGACTTTGACTTTGACAATTCAATCGATAATGAGTTGTCGTCATTGAGTTAGGTGCGAGAGAGTTTCCATCCAGCGAGGACAGGAGCCGTTGAACGCGGAAGCTGAGCAGAAAATTAGAATCGGTTAGTGAAGACAAATTGAAATGAATTAACATGTGCTACAGTGATCTATAAAGTTTATACATCAGTGGGGCAGCTACAGTTGTTAGTTGTAAGAGTTCAATAAATCCAATTACCAGCACAAACCCCGTGTATGGCAACTAAGTCATGATGATATTTACTAATTCTGAATAATATTGTCCACAGTGTTACTTTCGTAACAGGTTTCACCCATAGGTTAATAGTTACATTTTGTGAAACTGTTTATTGGAAAGACAAAGCTACAATACAAGACATATATTGTGACATGTAAATCTATTGCCAGACAACGTCCGCAACACACACACACACGGCCAACAATACAGCAGCAGTGTTTTCTTTGTTTCTGTGCAGCTAGCGCATGTGGAATGACGTCACACAACAATGCTTATCAATCACGTGACGTTATTTTCTGTAGGCCCGACCAGCCCGCCAATGAATGTTTCCCCGAGGGTAGAGGTGCAGGGGCATTACGTTGACCATTCACCTCCATCTAGTGCTGAGGTAAAGAATGGTAAGCTGTAATTCTACTGCCCAATATTCCTTAGTGGCATAACGCTTAATTACGCAATTAAGTACAGGGATAACTTTATCCTTTGTCAATTCTGCAAAAAGAAGGTCAAGTGAGTTTTGTGCAGTCTTTTACCATTCTAACTATTTTCTATTAAGATTACACCGATGTTTGCATTTGCTTCTCACGGGGATGATTAAGAAGCATAACGTTTCCTTGGATGTGACGTCGTGTAATCCGGTATAAGTTTACAGATGTTTCGGAAGAACTTTGGTAACCTTCTACCAGACTACATGACTGCACAGCTTAGAAGACTCCTCCCTTCAATATTACACCTATTTTATTATCGTACTAGAACAATCCACATGCTGCGAAAGAAATAAAAACATAACAACATAGGCTCAATTTTATCAAACATATCAAAATATTATGTTACCAACATGGGTACATTCGAATCTGCTCTTTAAATGTGATCTTTCTGGACTTGCAGTATGTGTTTCTAACCTGGCCTTCCTCAGCACAACGCCGTGGATTTGACTAAGTCCACTACGAGAGATAAGGATTATAGAATGTGTATGGATAATTCAAGCCCTTAATTACAGTGTGTCACCCTCCCTCCCTTCCTCCCTCTCACAATTCAGTTACAACCACTCCATAACTACTATTCTTCTCACGCGCAACCCAGACATCAGATCTAAAAACTTGATCTGTAATTCGTTTGGTAATTTGCATAACAGCGCTGTGTCGACTGAAATGATAATTTAAAAAGAAAACCACGAGTCCCCATTCTGGGGTTCACCGGGACTGTAAAAGAACGGCGAAAGAATATTGGGCTCTTAAATTTGTTATTTTCCAAGCGTAGAGAAATTTGTGAGCCACTGTGCTATACAAGGTCGTCAGAAGAGACAAATGGAAGAAACATTGAGCCGAAAAAGCCGATTTCAAGGCGTGAGTGGAGAGGAGAAAGACGCAACACTAACGGGGGCTTATACAGAGGGCCTAGTTAAGGATGAAGAGGATAGAATGAAGAAGCGAAAGACATACAGGATAAACTGAGCAGGGCCGTATATTCTTTCTCAGCACCTCTTACTCACGATCCCGGGGTAGGTTCACCGTTTACGAGTAGAACTTTTTTTTCCAAGTTAGGCTTACGATTCTACCCTCAATATTGAGGCGGCAGGTTCCTCCAAATATCTACCAGACTACACTGGGTCACATCCCAGAAGGCCGTAATACTCGTAATAACAGCACTGAGAGTGTCAAACCCCACTAACATCTGTCGTTAAAATCTAAGTGTTTGGTCTTTATCAAGCAGGAAATGTCCGTGTCAGCAGAAAATACTTGCTGACTCAGAAGAGTGTACCCCCTGGGACGGAAAACAGGAAGACCCTCTAGGTTCATTCTGAAGCAGAAGTTTTATGTGATTTATGTTACAGATGGATCACAGGCTTCTGTAGGTGAGGTCATTTTCCAGTAAAAGGGTCCATAAATGCTTGTACACGTAGTAGCGAACGGTGGCAGTAGCAAGCCGTTTGCTTGCAGAATCACATCAACACCTCTGTGTACAGTTTCTCTGACGTAGCCTATGGTAGAGTTGGTTTTTATAGCGTCAGAGGGTTGCAGCCGTGTTTACCCTCGCCAAATGCTTTTATCACTTTGCTCGCATACGTCGCTTGGTGACTTTATTTTTAAGAGAAGGTTGTAAGTTTACTTTATATCCACGCGCACCGACCCCAGCCAGGAATTAAACGATAGTCTTAACAACTGTCATTTTTATAGCAGTTGATTATTTGAACGCCCTTGTATATCAGACGTATCCGACAAACAACTTACGGTTTTGCAATATAGCAGTCTCCCATCCAAAAAATTAACATGTTTTGTATTAACAGGATCAGTGTCGTTCTTATAACATAACACGAATATTCAACAACGTGAAGATTTCAAGATCTTCCAGACTATATGGTGCCATAAACTGAAGCACCACAATATGAACCAATACAGTCTCTTCAAAACAGCGTGTTTCCTATTGCGTTTTGCTAGCCACAGGTATGATGGGAAAAAAAGAAAACTTTTACAGATTTTTTTTTTCAAAATTACCATCGAATACGAAAACATAAAAGGAAAAACTGTTGAACACGATTTTATTTGTGAGATGTGTGTATTGGTATTAAGCAGGACTGGTAACACTTGTTCATAATGAAACAGTTGAAATAGGAAGTTCCTGCCCTGATGTCACCAGTTAATGAAATTGTTTTCTAAAGGCCTCGTTTATAAATGAGTATTAACCACATTCATTTTGAAATCTTCGGAATGAAGGACTAAAAAGAAAGAAAAAGTGCAGGTAAAAGAGAAATATAAAAGTTCAAAAAATTATGCGATACTGTACATCTAACAGATAGGACTACATTTAACCCTTTCGCTTTAAAATAATTTCAGTCACAGGTTCTCTGATTGACGATGCCGAGTATATCCCTCAGCCGATGTATAGTAAAGCTCTACACTCTTAGAATAAATACGTAAGCTGATCTCAGGTTAAAGAAGAGCAAATTTTATATAAAATGTCAGTACTCTGTTTTAATCAATATTCCTTATATATGATTAAAATATGATAATAAGAAATACTCTTTTAATATGATTGGTATTTCTTTCTTTCAAGAAAATGCGTGTACAGAGATTTATTTGGTAACACTCGGAAAAAAAAACATTGCCTGAATTCGATTCACATGCTCTCATGAGAGCTGTAATGAAAATTCATGTTTCATAAAAGACTAGACATGTCTACAAGAATGTGAAGGTTTTTGTTAGGTCATTATTGCTAATTAAATAAGCTATGATGAACCGTTCTGAACTATGCGTTGAAACATGTTATGTATCAGAAGCTACATTCAGGTCAACAGATTTACAGCAGTTTCAGCCAGACGTACTTCAGAAAAACGCGACATGTAACTCGTTACACTTCAGGTCCAGCAACCACCCGAACTGGTTCAGCGTTCGGTAATAAAGTGTTCACCACAGCGATTTGTCAAATGCTGAAGTCTGAATGCGGTACCGAAGCAACTGCGAGATGTTTCAAACAGCTGCCAACATCAAATTTTCTCTGGCTATCTTGGGAAAAATCCACTTGTATTCCGAATTCAATCTCGAATGGCTAACAATTTTCCACACACTGATATTGCAAGATATATACGTGTACTGTGGAATCTGTAACTCTTCATTTCGTAACATTGAGGCCTAGCTGACCTACCATTCACAAACATGTCAGCTCCTGAGGATTGTTCTTAACGGACGAGACGATGATGAACATGACAAAAATTACAAGTGTAATGAAAATTCGTTACAGATAATCATGCTAAAATTCTAACTGCATATAAGTATTTATATTGTGAAGGAATTTGTAGTAGTTAAGATTAATACCAGATACAGCCGATATTAAGTTTTGAGCTTTGACGAAAGAATTTCTTAGAGCGCCCTAATTCGGTGAAATTATGATTTTAAAATGTCCTTCAAAGGACATAACGCATGCTAGTAGCCAAATACATAGATTGCCGGTGGGTGCCTAACCTACAGATGATGTGACATAATGTAATGTACACGTAAGAAACGGTATCTTCCGTTAAATACAAACTGGGCTCAAACTGTTAACAGTTTAACTCTCCATTGCTACCGTTCCACTCTCTTAAACACTTGCTTTATGAATCATGGATGGTTATAAATATATATTATACAGTTTCTGGGGGTTCTTAAAAATATTTATGAGTTTTATTTTCATTATTGGATTGAAGTAGATTTGTCGTTAATTAATAAGTTAACATTCATGATTCTTGGAACTGGCATGTTTCATAAGTTGTTCCACTTCATGAAATTCAAATCGCTTACCGTGACATAGAGTACATCTGTGGTACTTCTAAATGAATCAATATATTTCAATATGAATACTCTGAACTGAGAACAGTGCAGGGTTTAATGAAGCAAATTCAAAGCTCGAAGTACGGTATAATAGTAAGAATGCTATGCTCCTACTTATGGAACTTAAAATGCGTTGAAGAAGAAGGAAACCAGCTCGGTCTCCAGAAATATTAATGCCACTGAATATCGCCGTGATTATACAGAATGATTCTAAATTTTTGTCTGGATTTCCGTGGCCTATAATTTTCAAACTTTACGTGCCAGGAAAGGCGCGCATGTTGAAATTGTTTAGCATTCTACATTATTGATTGTACAGCAGATAAAACTTTCTGAGTTACATTTTCATATTCCGTAAGCAGTTTATTATATATTTTTCCCATTGAAAATTGTAGACCACGGATAATTCAGCAATAATTTAGAATCATCCTGTATATCTTAATTTATATTGTATAATATGCATTTCATATTTATTTTTGTAACTTTCACAGATTTGTTATATTTCCAGTAAATCAAGGGGCTGGACCTTTCGTGAATGGATTATAGAACCGCAGTGCAGTTTCGAATGAGATCATTATGAACAGATGGCGCATTGAGAGCTCTCAGACATCAGAAGCAAAGTTGAATGTGACCTAAGTACCGCGCCCTGAAAGAGCTTGACGGGAGGTAATCGTCTACCTCTATCCTACATGAAGAAGACTTCATTGTCTCGCACTATATGGTCCCAGATATAACTTCCTGTAGCCGACAGACAGGAGGCCAGAGCGGTTCAAGGGTCGGTCTCGACATGTCAGCAAAGAAAAAACTTCCTGCTATTTCCGATATCTGAACCAGGTTTGCAAGCGCATTGACATTCAGTTTACTGGCTCAGGTTATGTTGCAAAAGATTAAAAGCGACAAGAGTACGCTGTTTCTCTTACGGAAAGTAGTGGCTCGGACCGAGAAAATTACAGACCACTAAAAATGTACTTAAACTAGCTACAAAATGTTGAGCCCCGTTACTTGTACAGGGGCTTCTGTTCTTATTTAAAACATAAGTAAATGGAATTTTTCCGACTTTGGTATAGTTTGGGTCAAACGTTTTTAGGTTGATAATGGTATTCCCTGATTTGGGGATCAGATCATAAAACTGACACTAACATCACTAACATCACTAACAAGGAGGACAAATTATAACCTTGAGTCAGCTCGGTCTAAGGCAATGCTTACCTCAAGAGCGTAACACCCGGGTAATAGGAGAATTATGACTATTTTATTTGAATAGTATAGTATTTTGTTCTTCGTATTAATGTTATCGGGAGCCGGGATAGCGCACTCATTATAGCGACTGGTTACCGGCTGGATGACCGAGAGGTCGGAGTTTGAGTCCCGGTACAGTCAATAATTGTCTTTTCTCTATATGGTCCAGACCGACTTCGGGGCCCACCCAACCTCTTATCCAATTGGTAAAGGGGGCTCTTTCCCCGGGGGTAAAGCGGCCGGCTCGTGACGCTCACCAGCAACTAGTGCCAAGGTCAACAATACGTGTATCTATACATCCAATCACCCATAAGTGTTAATGGCGTAGTACTTAATTACTTAAGCACAGGAACAACTTTAACTATTAATATTATCAGCATCATAAAATAGTGAGACATGTAGCACGCAGTGAGCAGTCCTTACCAGACTTCGGTCAGATAACCTGTGAGAAAGAGGTTCCTTGGATTGCATACGTGTAGATCAGAATAATATTAATCTGGGCATGACAATGTAAAATGGTTTCACCTCGCTATGGAAGGCTTCACTGGGGTTTCTTGTTAACAAGGCCATGGCCTTTCGTATTCTGTACGAGGCGGCAGTTTATTGGTTTGTTAGTTTCTTGAACAGCTGAGCTTCTGTTATCTTCTCAAGAAAGACTACAATATGACGACCGTCAAATTTAAACTTACATTTTTGCATCTAAGGCTTGATATCACAATGACCGTTACTTTGTTTTCCCCTGAATGACGTCATATAGATATGAGACTATTCAAGTCAGGAGGGAGGACGCTTCTAATCAACAGTTTTCTTGCAAGACTACGTTTACGGGTATAATATAAAAGCCAAGCCATGCCTGAAATCACGTACAGAATATGCTGACGACATCATCAAAAGTGACGCGAGATGCTGTAAAATTTGAACTTTAGGTAAGTTTATCGGGAGGTAAGCTGGAGGCCCAGGTCAGTGACGTCAGATAATGTCTTGAAATAGGCCAGGGTATTTTACGTCAAGTTCTATCCCAGTTTATTACGTTTCAGGAGCAACATTTTTCACATTTCCCGTAACGTAACATATGGAACCGAGATGGCGTTATTAAATATAACAAGAAAGCAAAAAGTTCACAAGCAAATACACTTACGAAATTAACGCCAAGACACTGACTAAGAATAATTTACACGCATGCCTAATGTGTGTAAAATGTATTCGAAAATCTTATAAATTAATATGTAACAGATATTTAAGATTTCTCTCACTCTCTTTAGCTTACTTTCCTAAAGCAGTCTTATGTGATCATTCTGTGTATCTGTGTATCTGTGTATCGTGTCCATCAACTTTTCAATGCATGAACTAGTATTTATGAAACTTGGTATGCATATTATGGCAACTGAACCCATCTCAACGGCATACTTAATCAATTCTTCTCTTCAGTTTGTGTGTCTGCATGCGCATTATTCCTATCGTTGCTAAGCAACGGCTGGGTAAAATATAAACATAATTTCACCATGGGTAAATAATTTATTTCAAAATTTTCAAATGAAGCAATTTCGTTTTTACAATATTCATTAGAGCATATTCTCAAAACATTTTGAGATTTTAACATTTCTTTGCTAAACTGATTACAGGCCTGCATCCACACTAATTCGCCTAGATATAGCCTTGCATGCATGTTCACATATGCTATTCATATACACATGTACTTAACACTGCAGTAAACCTACACATACATATGATAAAAACATACAGAAGCGTAACGAGAAATCTGCCCCACAACCTCAGTAAATAATATGGGGCGCCTCTAATATTTTATTAGACTATTTTGAAGCTCAGTTCATTAAAATTGTCGATATCATGACCGTTACTTTTGTCTTGAGTCCAATACGAGACACAGTACTGCAGTGCAAGCGACAACAAGAAACTTTGTTATCTTAAATTACCTTTCCTTGGAAGGGCGTGGAGCTGGTTGACTGAACTACGCACTTATAACATCTTCGCAACTGAAATGCTGAAAGTGGCTTCGAAATTTTAAATTTAGCTACAGTTTCGTAAAGCTTCTTCAGATTGGTTAGCTATCGAACGATGTCTGAAAGACTAATTGGACTGACAAGTTCAACAGCTAAACTCTAGCTTTGTCATCTGAATTTGAGAACTTCAGATTGAATCTTATGCCACAGTAACTGGAGATAGCAGAAACGCATATTTCTGAGGTGTTGGAGATATCTTCGCAACACCTAATTTAGGTTTGTAACTTAGAAATCCCATTACCTTATATTCTTGGAATGTGGAATAATTAATCTATTTTGGAAACGTCAGAATGTTCCTAATTACAATTTGTCATTACTAGAATATTATTCCGAGCAGGAAATTAATAATTCAATTACGTAACAGGAATCGATAAGATTTCTGACAAAATTTTTTGAACACCAACATAAATTGTAACACATTCTTCTACTGATCCTCTGGAAAATTATTTTTTGAATCAGATTTTTGAGTAGCAACGAAATTAGTATTAAATATACCTGGAATAACTTTTGGGAATTATTTATCCACATAAACATGTATTTTTCCTATTACTTTCTCTACTTACTGTTGTTTATCACCGTTAAATGCGACACCAAGACAAATCCTACCTACAGTCGTACTGCACTGAACCAGCCGTGGGCTTACATTTAATTAATCCAAGCAGAGAAATGAAGTGCCCTAAGGTGCAGATGGACGTTAGAGAACACGTGTAATACATTAATACATTAATAAAATACTCTCCAGGGGCCAGACTACTGAAAGGTTCGAAAGTATAAAATTATAAAATACCGAAAAAATAAGTATGATTATTATGAGTGTGTCCGCGCCATAGCTCAAGCGGTTAGTAGCTGGCTTCCCACCGCGCCGGCCCGGGGTCAAACCCGGGTCTGGTCAAGTATAATTTGTGGTAGATAAAATGGCGCTGGGGTAGGTTTCCTCCGAGTACTTCGGTTTCCCCTGCCAATCTTCATTCCACCAAATTCTCCATCATCATATTCATCCGGGGCAGATATGATAGGCCAATCAGTGGCCGCCTTGCCGAGTGGACTCAACTCGACTCCACCCCCCACTATGCCAATGATTATTAGGAAAACGAGATTAGAAGCCGACAGCCGTATTGGTTTATACTCCAAGTGGGTTGTCATTTGTCTGTCTCACTCGCTGACTGGACGGCGTGGCATAATTCCGTCACTTGAGCTGCAGACCTCATAATTGCAGAGTCAACAACTGAGCTGTATTTGCCAGTCCTGTTAGTATTCACGGTGCACATACATACATACACACATGTGTGAACACGTTATTTCAGGCTGCCAGCCGCTTAAATTTTGCTTCTTATGAACGAAATAACAAAGCGCTTCTTGTTTAGAACAGAGCACAGAATTGATGTGCAAGCTTGTAAGGATGAGTACCTAAAAGTTATGATAAATAATTTTACATTTTTGAATGGTTCATGACAAAAATTAACAATATACAGCACACACACGATTTATTTTTATGAAGAACAGTCCAAGGAAAGTAACTAAAGTAACTATGGAACCATGAAGTCTTCGGATGGAGCACAATAAAGACTAGGAATCCCCCAGCACAGTTCAAAACGACAAAAATATTTGAGAACAAAAAGATTGCTGCGGTACCAACAACGGGACAAAATGAAATGGATGGTAAAAAAGGGTAGTGCTATCCCTATAACAGGCCGTGAAGGTCCATAAGGTTGTGAAATGTTGAGGATCCCATCTTTTCTAGACAAGCGGCTTACAGATGGCGGTAAGGCTGTTAGCCGTACTCGCCGGCCGCCCCTTACACCCAGGAGGATTCCTGGTACTCATTTCTGTTAGAGGCTGAGTCGACCCCAGGGCCATAGTGGGGTTGGAATGATTAGGTCAATTGAAAAATCCAATTACCCGCCAACTTCCCGCTTGTAGCGTAATACCTCAATCAAGGAAATTATTGGCATATTGGAGCTAAAAAAAGAAGGTAGCTCTAACTTGAAAGTTGTTGGAGCATATCTCGCACAGATACTCGTATTACCAAAATATGATAATCTGAGTTATTATTTGCATTATTTCAGGCCATCTGATCTCATAAAGTACTGACATATTGACTATGACCTAGGCATCACGAATTCTACATCACTTAACTGAAAATAAATTCCAACACAAAGGAAACGCAAGTAGATCCGAGAGTAAATTCCAATATGTAAGGTGATTAAGATCTTCGACTACGGCTTTTTTAAATAAAGGTTTTGATATTATCTTGTCTTAAGCGCAATGAAATATTACAACAGTTTACAGTATTTAAACGAATCACACACACATAATGACGGTCCCATGTGGCAGAAACATGTTTAAATATACAGGATGAATCTGAAATGTGTCGAAAACTTCGAGGTTGAGCTCCACGAACCAAAACAAGAAAACGAATTCATATAAATATGGGCCCGCAAACGCTTCGTTTCTGGGTTACAGCATTGAAAGAATGAATTTACAAGAAGTGCTCAAACGAGTCCTCGTCCGCTGCCCTCTGATCATTGTCACTTGCGCAGACACACATAAGATGCATGTCCGCTAGTTCGTTAAACACATACCCACCCATATTTAGTATCACGATGACGCGGGACAAGAAAGTCAGAAGTTCGCACTGCGCACTGCAACACTTCCTGTGCAATTTGTCACCACGCACAGGCAATACAATATATACCTGCAGCACCGCTCCACTGGACTATAGGGGCACGTACACACACAGCGACATCGGTCGTAAGGAAAAATGTCGTACGATTTTTTTGCCATACGACCTCCTCTTCTCTTATCCGCACCGAAGTAACAATGAACGATGGACCGAGAGTGCGTACTTGCCATGTGGTATTTTGAGCGACGCCGGAAAGAAAAACGGAGACAGCAGGAAAGATTGCACTGGGTGCATCCAATCAATCAACCACGTGGTTTGGTCCGACTGCTCTCCGACTGTCGTACGGTAGATGTCGCATGTCGTCACGTATGAAAGCTAAGACTTCACTTTATATTCTATTACTTGATGCGACATGAACCGTACGGACGTCGTAAGATCGATGTCGCTGTGTGTAGGTGCCCTAACCAGTCAAACTGCTAACGATATTAAGAACGTGTTTGAGCTCAAGTACAGGCCTATGGGCAGGCTTATGCTGCCCTGTGAGAAAGACAAGAGTCACCAAAGTTTAGAACATCAGCTGAAATGGTCACTAAATTTGCCAGACTTTAACTCGGAAAGAAAATGTTCACATGCAGAGTTTATCTTCAAAGGTGTGTCCGCATATTTGAGCCGTTTAATCACCAATTTACGAAGTGTTGCATTTAGAAGACACATTACGTGTATATGTTTAAGGGAAAACTGGATGGATTAATTAGGTTAAATAGTTAAGACGACGCCCCTGTGACTTAACCAGAGAGTTTGAAATTGGATGACTGTCCGTTACCATTATTCCACAACCTTACCGGTTGCATAATACAGGGCAGTAGGCATTCTAACCTTATCTCAAACGGGCAGCCTGGAGGGAAACAGTTCCACAACTGGAGCAGGTGATTAGCCACTGAGGATATCAGTAGAGTTTAATGTTCTTCATTAACGATTCATGGGCTGCTGTGTATCTCCCCCCCCCAAATACAGCCGCTGTTTAGCAAGGCTTAGTATTATTATAACCTCCAGTGGCAGACGTAAGGAAATTTATATCGACAATTTTTAAGGTGTAAAAACATAGCTAATAAATTGTGACGTGTATAATCATTGCTAAGAAACGGCTCGGTAAACAACCCTCAATAATAGAGATCTTGTTTTCAAATTCATATTTCTTCACTAAATATCCTAATGAATCATTAATAAATCCTACCAGGACATAACAAGATTGTTAAAGTTAATTATGAAACAAGTACGCAACAATTCAAAATTAAAGAGTATTTTCAGTGAATATTAAACAGCAGTAATTAAGAACTGTGAACACAAATATGTAGTTTAAACGTCAGATTTATCGGTTAAAAGTAAGATAATCGCATAAGAGCACTATAAGTTATACATAAAACTTCTTCTCATCGCTATTTAACTGTAGAACAACGCGGTGGTCCTGGTTCGATCCAAGGTCAGATCACATGGGATTTCTGGTTCCGTTCCTTCTGTCAATTCTCATTTCATCAAAATGTTCCACACTCATCTGCCATCCGGGGCTGGCACAATAGATCAATTATTGGTCGGCGTACCAGGTTGACTTGGTCTCACCCCACCCCACAAAATTAAAAATATCAAACTGTACAGAATGCTGAAGGATCTATACCAAACAAGGTTTTAACAGCACTGAGCGGCACTGAGGCCCATGCTTCAAATTGTCCAATGGTACCCTGGCGTCTGTTCGAGGAGACCATAGCTGTGTAGGAAGAAGCAGACGGCGAGCTTTCGCCCCATTATGACTCAAAGTGACCAGCGGGGCTGAATCAGTGTATATCATGCGCAAATGAATTGTCTTTCTATGAACTAGTGTTTCACTTTTCTTCGTTGTAGTTTTACAGATGGAGTCAGATGAGAATTTTCCAGTCATTTTTTTAATTACATAATATTAGCAATCAGAATTACATTTGATTTTATAAGCTAATTTGCTGTAGTATTCTTCGTGACGTGGAGAGGACTTATCCAGAGATAAGTCCTCGTTAACCGTCTCTCAGGTCGGCTGGCCAATTCCTGTCCAGTCAATTGGCTGCTGAACAGTCATTCCAAAGGCAAAATGAAATTGTATCAAAAATGCTTTTAGGGCAGATCATGATGAGATATTCACGTAGGTCGTTACTAGATTCTGAAGAGTACAACGCAATGTAACCGGGCAGAAGTTCCCCGACTTTTCGGAGAAACACAGAGCTACTGACTCCATCATCAGCGTCGAAGAATAAACCTAAAATGTACACAGAAATGAGCAGGCGGCGAGTGTACCGGACTACACGGCGTTACATCTCAGAAGATAGTGCTCTTGAAACTCATCCCTGTGAGGACCTCAAATGCAGTATTCATAGGCATGATGGGAACCGGATATCTGTTAAGGACAGAGGACTCGTCTTCGGCCAGGTGCACTCATCATTCGGGAGAGAGGGTTTCAGATTTCGGAGTCGTAATTTGTAGTTTATTCTGCTTCACGTTTGTGTCTTGGCTGCTGTTCAGCACTGACTTCTGCTGTTTATAATACGGATGTTACTTAGTCTCGTACGCTTATGGCTGTTCTTGAACTCCATACAAACTGCATTACATTTATGGCCAACTAATTATGCCCAATATATGCATATTGTGATCCTTACGTTATGACTCCCTGCAGCCTGATAGACATTTATAAACTGATGAACATAAAACTTCTGTCCTCTACCCTGATAATGGAAATAATAGTTTCTCCGAAACCAGTCATAGGACTGTAGTATAGTGTTGTAACTCAGCAGAGGACCATCATACAAACTCCAGTCTCATATCGGCATAACTGTGGATGCGTTTTCTTTCAGACTGGATCAGTTTTCCATTAGTGTTAAGACGGCTGTTAAGACATTTGCAGGTATTAACACATGTATGTGAAAATAAAATCCACTATGGGTGTGACGAAGTCACGTTATTTGATGGTTAATATTAGTTCTACGCTCCTGTCTAGGCTTGGGTGTCTCAAGTGAATCTATAATTTTCAGGCATTAATAACGAAACGCATTTTTATATTTCAACTGTCAAGCAGGTCTCGCCCACATTATTCTCTTTGATTAGACAACCGTAGCATTTTTACTGCTGTTCCTAGCTAGAGTGACGAAGTTGGAATAAAATTGTAAATTATTCCCTGAACTTCTGTTGACTTTCCAATAGTATTTAATTCGAGACCATTTTATGCAAATAGCAAGCTAAATGACCTAGATGTAGGTGAGAAGATAATATTGATATGGATCTTAGAAAGATAGGATGGGGCAGTATGGACTGGATTGATCTGGCTCAGGATACGAATCAGTGGACGAATCTTGTGAATACGGTTATGAACTGTCCGGTTCTCTAAAATTTGGGGAAATATTTGCGTAGCTGAGGCACCGGAGGCTTCTCAAGAAGGGTTCAGTTTCATGCAGTTAGTTAGTTGTTAGGCTTAATGAAATAAGTTATTTTTCGAAATGTATTTAATGTATTAAAATATTTTCCTCGCGTAATTTAATATACCACATGTGATAAAATTAATGACTTGTATAAACACTTTTAACATAAATATATCTTAAAGGAATATCAAGGAGAATAATTACTGTTTCACCTTAATTAATTTAATTGTTAATCAAAACTGGAAACTTAAAAAGATACTAAATAATTGTGTTTCAAATATGTGTAAGCATCATATGTTAGAAGTCTTCTAAAGAAATTCCATTATCATTATTGTGGCCTTAAAGAGTACCATTTTAATACCGCCAAGACTGTTCATAAAGTATGAAGCCACAAATAACATGGCGGAAAGAGATTTCGCAGAGAATAAAATCACATATAACTTCAGAAGTGACGAACTTCTGAGAGAAAGGAAGACACTTAACAGGAGCCTTCTCCTTCACCACTAGAAAATCCAAAGTATCTCTTATATTTACAAAAAAAAANAAAGACGTCACGGGCTACAAAATGGACAAAACATTGTAGCTCAGATCTGGATCATACAGACGGAGACCACCGACGAAGTACAAAGGTGTCAGAAATAGATAAAAGTTTAGGCCCTGAAATGTTACAGTGAACTGAGGAAAAATTAAAAAAAAGAAACATTCTTGTTCCCATGTTTCATGCTTAAAAGTAGGATCTCATTCAGCTTGAAGTTATTTTTCTATTAGATGGTAGTCTAATCGTCTTGGGAAATTCTGCACAACATTTTCTCCAACTCGAATTCATCATTTATGATTTATGAATATGCCATATTCGGCCGTGTAAAAACGACATTAGGAAACGATGCTTGAATGGTAACAATTGTATGCATCTCCAGAAGTGTAACATATTTATTTGTAATCTTCATTGAGTGCATCCTGTTGTGTTTATTATACAAAAATAGGTATTTGTATTGTGGATTTGTTCAGAGTGTTTAACATTTTAAAACCTAACATTTCCATCTTCAGACTGCAAAAATCTATTTATTCCCCCTTGCATGTCCTTTCACTTTGACGCAACAGAAACAACGAAAGTGGACTCTGGTCGTTTTCAAACATTTACCATATTTACGCATGTACAGGCCGCGTGCGTGTATAGGCCGCAGCACAATTTTCAGACAGAAATTATAGAAAAAATAATTTTCTTGAAATATTATTTCAGGAGTAGAAATTATTCCGAAATTTGGAATGTTAATTTTTTTAAAATTAAGTGTGATTTCGAATATTTCGAATATAAGCCGCACCCCAGTTTTCCTCTTGAATTTTTGGCAAAAAATGTGCGGCCTATACATGCGTAAATAAGGTATTTACTCCATATAGAATCTGACAACTCCAGTTGCAAATATATAGGGATTTCTGCTCATATATTTGGAAAATGCTGGTGAATAACAGACAATATTTTTATTCTCTTCATTACATTTGGCACTTCCGTTTTGGAGACCAAAAATACTTATGATATTCAAATATTCGCCGTCCAGCATAACTTTATTTTGTGGCTTCCTGTTACTTTCACACAATTCCTTCTTCTCTGGTCACCATTTATTTCCAAAAACTTACTTATTTTTTACATCACAATCACATCCTCACTCGAACGTACTATCCAGTGAATTCATAACGCATCGTTAAATGAAAGAAGGGTTATCTTCTTTGTGTGCGTCAGTTGCCGTTAGAGTTCATTGCGAATCGTTTTTATTTTTTAATATTTGTCGGTTTCCTGCACTTCCCTTTCAACAAACCCTTCTTTGTCTTGATTTAAAGGCATTCCTATCATCCCATAAAAGTTATTCAATTCACGTCATCAAATTATCGCATTATTTTAACTGATAAATATGACGGCCAGTCCTTCACAACCCGATGTTCTGTAAATTTTCATGTTTGATTCCGGGATCTGAAAACCTAATTCGTCAGTTCATTTGGCTGCTTGAAATAAGACTGTAGCTCCAACATCTGCTTCGGTAATCGAATTTGGAAAATCACGTTAATTAAGTAAAAACGCTCCGAATATATGTATCTCTCAAGATATCGATAGATTAACTAAAATTAGTGTATTTATACTTCAATACGAAGTAATCGCAAAGATGTAGGGGTATAACATTAACACACTAATGCACTTAGCCCTATTTTAAAATAGATTTTCATTAAATACAGGTAAATACTTTCGTTGAGATATAAGATTTACTTTGTGAATCATGATTTGCACTCAAGAGTACCTTGAAGATACTGGCATAATGTCTCTGGTCAGAGTCAAACAAAAAATTAGAAAAATAATTAAACATGAGGCAATAGTTCACATAACGGACCCGCATCATATTAAAATTATTGTGTATGATACAACATATTCAACAAGTAGACATTAATTTATGAAACTTGCTGGTTTAAATGATACTGCCGTCTGAATAATCTGTTTAATTAATATTAATAAAGGTAGATAAATAACTAAATATACATCTGTAATTTATACACCTATTAGTTTTATATAAATTAGTTGCGTAAAAGTAAAGCTATATCTGTAACAGGCCGTGGAGGCCCATAGGGTTGTGAAACGTTGAGGGTCCCACATTATCTAGACTGTCGGTTCAAAATGGCGGTAAGGTTGTCAGCCTTACGCGCCGGCCGCGCTTTACTTCCTATGAAAATTATTTAATTAATTCCTGGTACTCATTTCTGTTAGTATTAAAAGAAAAGGCTTCATGAAGCATAAATCAATTTATAAATCGTATTGGCTTGAATGACAATAGTGTGTGAATAATTTATTTAAGCAATATTAACAAAGGTACTAAATTCGAGAGTTAATACGAGGATCAGACACTGTCTAAAATAATCTCGTACCTAAAACCGGGGTTCAAATTGTCACACTCGATTGACAGAGCTTACCAAAGGGCTTATCAGCCTCAGTAAGAGGGAAATTGAATGCCACGTTGCAACTGTTCTAGCCTAGATTCGTTATAAGCGTCTTAGGGCGTGTTCAGTTCCTCTGTAGAGCGTAGCAGCCTGACAGCAACAGGCACTAAATTAATGAACTCCGTTGTGTGCAGCAGAACTCAGTCGAGAAAGAAGAAGAGAAGATAGAAAGAAAAAAGGATTCACTTTCTCTTGTAATGAGTGGAAATGAGGTATGATCTGTAGAGGTCGGGCTAAATAATGTAAACACTACAGATAATGTACACATTTCTTTATTAATTTGTTGCTGGACCAGAGTTTGCCTTCAATACAGCCGCAGTCCTTCTTGAAATGTGCTCGTACAAGTTTTCAATAGTCTCTAGCGGGATTTTACACCATTCTTCTTGAAAAGCATCTTCAACTTGCTATACAGATGCTGGAGGTGGGACTCTGTCCCGCACTCTAGTCTCCAAAACCGATCAGAGTGGTTCAATGATGTTCAAATGAGTTGATATGCTGGCCAGGGAAGATGCTGAAGTTCATCTTCATGCTCTTCAAACCATGGCTGCACAGTTCCAGCTGTGGGAATGGGGGCACTGTCGTCTTGGAAAACTCTATCGTTGTTCGGAAATAGCGTCTGGATCACTGAATGCATTTGATTATCCAACTTCGCCACGTACTCCCTTGCAGTAATTCGGCCAGGAAGGATAATAATGGGACTAACAGCATACTGTACCAAGATATTGATGTCCAAATCATTATAGAACTCCTCCCCCTCCTTTATCACTATTGGAATCATTGGGTGTTCTCCAAGCGTAAACTCTTCCTGATGTAGGGAACAGCGTGAAGGACCACTCATCGGACCATATCACACGTGCGTATCCACTTTTGTGATGTCCAGGTTTTATGGTCATGAAGGGACACCATCGTTTAGGCATCTGAGCATTATTTAAAGTAACAGAAATGAGTACCAGGAATTAATTAATTGTCCTGGGGAGTAAGGCACGGCCGGCGCATAAGGCTGACAACCTTACTGCCATCTTTGAGCCGATTGTCTAGATAGTGTGGGACCCTCAACGTCTCACAATCCTATAGGCCTTCACGGCCTGGTACAGGGATAGCTTTAATTTTACTTTTAACCAGAGGTTTAGCAATTGCAGCCCTACGGTGGACATTGGATTGGTGGTGTTCACGTCGTGCAGTTTATGTTCTGCTGTCCTGTCACCTGTGCTGCTGTAGGTTTGTGATTTTGCGAAACCAACCTTCTCAGTATCTCTTTCTGTGAATGTTGATTTTTGCCCATTTTTCCTCTTCGCTGATGTTCTCTTCCCAGGATTCATGTATGCTGGCATAACCTTAGAAATTCTCGCTCTCCATACACCTAATAATGTGTCAGTTTTTTCACAGATGCTCCAGTTAAACTCGCATCAACGATCTTTCCTCTTTATAAATCGGAGAACTCTCCCATTTTCCGATTCTTTCACACGGAATGTCTCCCAACACAATTAGTAATGTACTGCACGAGCATTACAGAGTATAAATAAACGGACGAAGAATATCCAGTGTTGCAAACTGGAGTTCTGTTTATAGTTTGACTTTCTTATACAGCGGTCATCTTATGTTTTTGCTTACTTCAACGTCATCTCTTTACTTTTACTGCCACATATCCTCCTTGACTGTATAAGGGGTGGGCCATCTTGGCCCTTGCACCGCGACCTCAGTGATCTATTGTGCCCCCATATCCTCCTTTGTAGACAGTAAATATTATCAAGATTCCGTAATGCAATTTATTCAATCTTCCTCTTACTTCACTTACTCTTCCACTCTGTCATGTCAAGCTGTTCCCCTCAATACCATTTCCTTAAATACATTTCATCGACATTTTTCCCTTAGGGTGCGAGACAACGTTTCACGGCTGTCTAAAACAATGAGTACAATTTCAGTAATATAAATTAACAGAAGATGATTTAAATATAAAATCTATTCAGTCCTGAACATATGCGCACTTGCGGTTTCATATTTCTAGGAATGTCCTATATGCAGTAATGGCAACCAATTCTTCGCCCCGTTGAGTTTTTCCTTCTGTCTCCATAAGAGTTTTACTTTTATCAGAGTTCCGACCACAACCAGCGACTCATTCCGCGCCATTGATCAAATTATTTCAGTGGAAGCAGCACAGCAGTCAGGCGACCCTCTCTATATTGAGGAAACGAAGCGCGCGTCTCACAACTCTGCCTCCAGGCTTCTGGAGAACGCTTGAATTGAAAGCAAAGTTCTTTCCTTTTCTCCTTCGTCATTTTTCACGTCTTTCTTTGTCGGAGTTTCAAGAAGTGGCTTGATGAAGAAGAAGAAGAATCTCGTCAGATATTGGTAATGTTTAAGACTTCACAGAAATTGTATTAGCTTCTGGTTGTAAGTCTATCAATACTGGTTCTTTTGTAGACAGATAAAAGTCACGGCAATAATTTAAATGAGCTTGTATGTTTATATGTACTTTTATATCAGAAGGTAAGATGACGAAACGCAAACAAACCATGTGCTTCTTACATTGGAAGAAGTAAGAAACGTGGGAGGTTAGTTAGAGCATGTAAATATTATTTCGCTTCAATGTTAGATCTTTCTTCATATTTTGCCTCCATGACGCTGACACTGCATAGCAAATAATTTCATTCCACAACTGAAATTCTAGCTCTTAATCAAATCCTCTCTGTCAGCAGAGTCTAGACTACTTCTGAACACGGTGTCGTAACTCATATTTTACTGATGACGTTTTAAATTTAATATAATGATGTTTATAATGACGCTACTTATAGGAGCGGTGGCCATCAGAAACAGAAATATTTATGGTTACCTCAAAGAGCCACAGTTCACAGGTGCTACATACGTACGTAGTTATAATTCTGAAAAGCATAAATAGTGTATTCTGTTGTATCTTCATTGTAGTTTCCACTTCAGTAACAATAAACACTCCATAAATAAGCAGGAATATATAATCAAACTTGCGATTTCTCTCAGCTAGAGATACCAAGAAAGTAATTTCCACATAGCTTCAGTGTATTTTTCTCAATTCATTAGTAAAAATAAGGCATATTTGGTTATAAAATAAAACAAATTCCTATTTTTTTTTTCAGTTTTACAATATAAGCAAAATAATTAAAACGCAAGAACATTATATTCAAACATACATACTCCATAGATTTTCAGATGAGATCAAACCGTTTTAAGAATATCAAAATACCAAAGCTCTACATAAACAAGACAATAATTTTGTTAACCGCTTTATATGACTGTGAAATGCCACCCCTTACTTCAAGGGCATAACAAAAATTGCAAGTGTCTGAAAACGAATTGCTCAAGCAAAACTTGGGCCAAACAAGATGAAAGTAAAGAAATTCATAAATGTTATGAGTTACGCACAAAACTTAACATCGGAAAGAATGTAATGAACTGTAAGAGGCTTAGGATGGCTGGGCACGTGACTACGATCGTATAATGGGGGTAGACTATGGATGCACTTAAGGGTTTTGATGGAGAAACTTCTTGATAAACGTCCACTTGGAAGAAAAAGAATGTGATGTGAGAATAAAGTTAAGATGGGACTTAAAAGGATTGATTGTAAATACTGACTGGCTCAGTGTCTTGTCCAATAGCTAAATTAGAACATTCGGATTTTGCTACCATAGGGATAATACAGTAATTTAGTTAGGCACAAATGTGAAAGATAGGAGTGTAGCCATACAGCCTCCATCTTTAAGCATAGTGTGATAAAATCCCACAATATTCGCTTTGTGCACATGATCCGAGCAAACTTGGGGGGAAAGGTCTCTAATCCCTTCTCCAAGAACCTTTTGTACGTTAGCTTTAACAATCCACAACATTCCCACAGAACAATATGTGACAACACTGAAATTAGTAGGGATATACAGCAGTCACTAGTCCAGTTGTTTCCTACGTCGATTGCGGCCGTTCCACGCTTCATCAGAGGAGTCTGCTTGCAATACCCAATGGAATTGTTATTATGAGCGTTCCCGTGCAGAACACTCTGTATTGCAGTTTCTGGTATTGTTTTTGTTATCTGTCGTGGTTACTTATATTACGCTTCATATCAGTTGGGGAACAATCATTTTTCTCCTTCAAAATAATTTTAAAATAGCTCCCTCATCTCAGCTATTTCATGACATTATTAATTTCGTAATTTCATCTATTTCCTTATTTCATACCCGTTCGTTTCCCATGCAATTTATACATGCATGTCCCCCCCCCCCGGTCATTCGGTGCCCTTATCTAGCAAAGGCAGGCAAATTTCCGTCCATATCCTAGTGGTGGCGGAAGAGAGTTGGGGGTCTTCCTTATATCCTAAAAGCAGCAGAAATATGTTAGGTATTTTTCTTCGTATCTTAACAACAGCAGAAGATAGTGTAGTTCGGGTTTTCATCACATCCTGGGAACAGTAGAAGGTAGTTTGTGTTTTCCCCCGATTGCTAGCAATGATCTTGTTCTTGCAATGGTCCCGTTGTTAGAGCGATCAAATGTTTTACACCTGGAGCATTTTATGATAATAGTATAAATTCGTATCGCAAATTATCGCAAATAACAATTCTTTTTGTATATTACGGCCTTAAACAATAAATGTATGACATTCATAACCCCGAAAAAATGTATTCTAGTACCATAAAACATAATGGGAGGACGTGGGACTGATTCATCTGGCTTAGTAGTAACTTCATTGCCGGCACGTAAGAAACCCTCGTGTTCCATAAATTGCGTTTAATATCACGTCTCGCTGAACAGCTACCAGGTACCGCAGAAGATGGCGCAATCACCACATGGGAGGGTACCTTATACACGGAAATACCCCATTCAAGCCTGTAAACTACAGAGGTCTCAAATTCCAAAGCCAGACTTAATTCGTACTTTTTTTATTGCTAGTGGGGTGGAACTAAGTCCCTTGTACTGCGGCCACTTCTGGCCTATTGTACCAGCCCAAGATGATTGGTGAGGGTGATTGTGGAGCAATTGGTGGAATGAAGATTGGCAGGGGAAACCGAAGTACTCGGAGAAAAGCTGCCCCAGAGCCACTTTGTCCACCACAAATCCCACTTGACCAGACCCGGGATCGAACCCGAGCTCCCGCGGTAGGAAGCCAGCGACTAACCACTTGNTAAATCCCACTTGACCGATCGAACCCGGGCCGCCGCGTTAGGAAGCCAGCGACTAACCGCTTGAGCTATGGCGCGGCCTAAATTCTTACTTAGTAGCCAAATTTTGTTTCCTTATTATTGCTCCCTTATCTTGTTAAATCACATACAGTGTGTTACGTATTGTTACGAAATCTACAATCATAAACATTTTGAATCTAAACGAATAGCATTAGCTACTCTTGTTAAAATCAGTAGTTGATATATTATGAAGTAGGTCCTATTTGTTTTAAACTTACTCCTAATCAACATTATATTATTAGTTCACTTCTAGTTCCTAATTCAATTCAAGCTGTGTTAACGTATCATTTATAAAATATTTTCATTCTTCCAACAGAAATTTTTTCCACCGTGCGGAAGAAGTTCCATATAGGTTCATTAAAATATTACAGGACCGTAAAATCTATAACTTCATTGGCACTGCTCTTTGGGTAGTTTCAATCTGAACAGCATTCAACACCGTCTCAGAATCAGACAGTGAAAGACACCTGCAGACACGGACGGGGGGAGTAGCTACACATTCAGAGCAGCCTGTAAGACGCCTCCGGGAAGTTCCGATAGACCGAGTTTTCTCTGCAACTTCCGTCGAGTTCTCAGAGAGAGGAAAAAAATAAGGAGCAGGAAATGAAATATTTTCCTACATTCGATTCTTCTACAGTAGATATAGCCTAAGGACCATAAGTATCCGAAGAAAAAACGTCTCTTGAAAGCAAAATATTGAAAGTAATCATCAGAAGGAAACACCGAAATCCAAGAACAGAAATCTAAAATTCCATTCTTTAGTGACTGATATACGAGTGAAATCTGTTGGTAATCAACATGCACGGATTCCGTTGTTCTCAGTCAACGAAAGAACAACAAACACATTGTCAAACGCAAGAATGATAAGATTGGTGCATAATTGATTTAAACTTAAAAACAACCGTTTCTTAGTTTACTCAGAAAATGTATCTGTAAGTAAGACACATTCATTATCTGCTTTAGTATTAGAAAGGCTGATTTTATCAGTTTACATTAAAAACCATCGATGATTTGTAGGACTCTGGTATATTCGTATTCAGGGTTTACTGTTTAATTTTTGGTCCTATGTATCTTCTATTTTAGTGTGATTAATTTTTGTATGAAAGGTGCAATTACTTAATGAATACAATGAAATGCTGACCAACTGTCTGCACACAACTCTCCACACTGAAGAAAGTTGTCATCGCCGTGAAAACCTCAAAACTTACAACTCTCCACACTGTTTACGTTATTCACAACAGTAACTGACACCAGGGTTATAATCTCACAACAATTTATGAATTCAGTTGTTTGCGCCAACATCGACGCCTGTCTGTGTCACAAAATTTGGCAGTCCCCAAAAAATGTTAATACACTGATTTGTTTAGTTTACTGTGTGAACTGTTTCTTTATCAAAGTAATGTTCACTTTGGTGCCCCATCGCAATATAACTGTATGTACTCATGAAGTAACATTTATAATCTTACTAAGATTGGTCTAACGCTATTGAGGTACGAGTAGTAATCACACTGGACTTAAATTTATAAATTTATATTCAGACTGATTTGTCAAGTTGTAGAGGGTCATTCAGGAGAATTCTGCGCATTTTAGGGGATACACGAGTAAAATCATTCGGGATAAAGTTAAAAATTACTTCAATGTAGAGATTAAAATAGTTGATAAAAACTAATAAAAGACGTGTTTCAAAACTCTTCAAAGTGTCCGCCCGAGACATAAATACACATTTCGACACGGCGCATTCTTCCAATGACTGTAACATCATCAATGTTCGGGTCATTTTAAAATTCCGCCAGTGGTGTCGACAATTCTCTTTTGGACTGCACCTCTGTCGCTGATTTTTACGAGAAATCAGTTCCTTTTTGGCCGTGCCATAGCTCAGGCAATTGTTCATCGACTTCCTACCGCAGCGGTCCGGGTTCGAACCCAGGTTAGGTCATGTGGGATTTGTAGCGGACAAAGTAGCACTGAGGCAGGTTTCCTCCGAGGACTTAGATTTTCCTTGCCAATTCTCATTCCACCGACTGCTCCATACTCATAATCATGAGCCATGCGGGGCTGGTACTGCAGGCCAGATAGTGGCCCACGTACCAAGTAGACTCAGCCTCACCACACCCCAAGAAACTAAAAAGAATTAAAAAGAAACTCCGTGGCCTGTAGTCCGCAAGCGAACTATACCGACCGAGCGACCGCCGCTTGTTGGCGAAGTAACTAAAAAGAATATAACTAAAAAAGACCATTTCCTTTTTCATGAAACACAGAACATACAAATCTATACCGTTAGACTTGAAGGATCTTACTGACAAAGCATGTGATCCTTCTCGGACGATCCAACGATTTGGATAACTGCGATAATGCGAAAAGTCGCTGAAACTGTTAGGGGCGAGGAGGGGGATCCATCATATTCCAAATATAAGACCGATTTCGTTAATAACATGTTTTAAAATACTGAAAGTTACTTTGAAAAATATGGTAGTATATCCCGTAAAAGACCCGTTGAAGAGCTGAGCAACCCATGTCTGTACCCGTAGCGTATTGCAGCTGGGCACAGTGACGGTATTCATGTCAGAAATACTCCATGCACAAACGTGGACCTGTGGTTTTCTCCGAGTACTTCGGTTTCCCCTGCCAATCTTCATTCCACCAAATTCTCCATCATCATAATCACCCGGGGCAGGCTACAATAGGCCAATCAGTGCCCGCCGTGCCGATTGGACTCAGTTGGACTTCACCCCCCACTAAGCGAATTAAGAAAAATGTGCACCTGTGCGTTCACCTTCAGGCCGGCCTTCAGTTCTTTCAGTGTATAAACCGTAGTAACACCGCTCTTTTCCAAACCGCTTTTGTTATATCAGCTCAGTCGGAATGGTGCTATCCCTGCTACACCTGTTTCTACCTTAGGACAGTGTATGGTGGTCACTGTAAGTTGTCCTGACAGATCGAACTAAGGAAGGTCGGTATAGGTATGGGAAACTAGCTGGGTCGGTTAGCATGAGACTCAGGGTAGCGATGCCGAATTAAGCGGTATTCTGGGAGTTGATCCAAATTGACGTTTATTCACTTATTGTTCTCCAAACCACACTGTTGATTCATTGTACGTTAATGCTTACAATTACAATATATAACTTGATCTGGAAACTATGTCTCGGAGCGTGCAAGGGTCACGTCCGTACACTTCAGAATATGGTGAAAGACTCTTGTGGAACGGCTTGCACATCCCACGCTGGAATTCGAGACAATTTCGAATTCTCCATGATGTGGACATATACATGTCATTCCATCTCCCATAGGGATGATTGAAAGAGGCAACTCAATCATAATGGCCTCATTCACAGGCAATTGCAAAAAACATACAATTTGAAGAAAATCATAAGTATAAATAGTAGCGCCTCTTTAAGTGCCCTTCATTAATAATGGTCATCTTAGAGTTTAAGGCGAGAAATCTATCGATTAGTTGTGAGACGACAAGGTTCTACAGCAGAACACTGCTCTGTGGTTTTATTTAGTTAGTTATATTTATTTTTCACACTTCAGGTCTTAATTCCAGTTGGACTTATCACTGATCCTTCTTTCTTTCTTTCTTTCTTTCTTTCTTTCTTTCTTGGATGTCTAATAACTAAGTAATATAAACGCACTGTCTGTTCATTACATAGTCGATACCATTACATCGTTTCCGCTATAGAAAGGAAAAGTTTAAGGGCAAAGTTTCACCCAATTTATATTCGCCGTGACGCAATGGATAATGGTTTAAAACGCCTCCAAACCACAGGATGAAACAAATTCCCGAAGCTCGTGCTCATAACAAGTTTTGGAAAACTTAATCAATTTTCTAAATCGAATCCGATGGCAACCATTTGCAGTTAATCACTGGCGGTAGTTTGCGGCCCCCAGCAGAGTGTGGGAGATGAGCGGAGTGGTGACCGAGACGCGCGGTTTTACCATCGCTTCAGGATCTCAATTCAATAATCCCACTAAACCAAGTGCAGGCACAACATTCCGCTAGAACATTTTTTGCTAGTTTCCTAGAATGTTCAAGCCTTCAGAACATATGGGTTCTAGAATTTAAACTTCCTTCTATCTGACTCCGCAACTGGGGGTTCTATTTCTTCATTAAAGTTACAGTCCTCAAAGAATCTTAACAAGAGACCGGAAAGTTAAGTTACAGTAGGCTACGGCCGATAATTCGCTAATATACTAATACACGAAGCAGCATCATTCTGATGCAAACCCTTGCCCAGTAGCAAATACATGTGAAAGTTTTGGGACGGCAGTTATAGCAGAAAAACCTCTTTTGCTGGTGCGGAACAGGACACATGTGACTTAACAAAAGGAAAAACAAGAGTAAAATATCGTTTTCAGGCTTTTAAATACCGTCGGGAAACGAGAACGGCAATAAAAATATCAGAGCCAGAAAAAGTCGAATGCGGCCCTTAAAAGGATACAGTTCTTTCGGTGACGTTGTTTGAATATTATTAATAACACGGCTTTCTACCAATTTCTCTCTTCTCTTCCACGGTATCGGGAATATATTTGACTTGCGACTCAGTTGACACTCTAAAAACATGCAAGGTCTGAGGTCTTTGTGTTTTTTTTTTAATTTCTTGGGGTGGGATAAGAATGAGGCCATTTGGTACGTCGGCCACTAATTAGCCTATTGTACCACCCGCAGATGATAAATGGTGACGAATCTGGAGCAGTCGGTAGAATGGGAATTGGCAGGAAAATCTGAAGTACTCAGAGAAAATCTGCCCCAGTGCCTCTTTGTCCACCACAGATCCCACATGACCTTACCTGGGCTCGAAACCGGGTCGCCACAGTGGGAAATCGGCGACTAACCCCCTGAGCTATGGCACGGCACAGGAAACACATTTACTCTCCATAACAATTTAGGAAAATAGTTTCTGTTTGTTGTGAGAATAATATGAAAAGCTCCTTCCACTTTCTTGTGTCTCAGTTTTCTTAAACCCCCTTCATGTAACAGAGCCGGTTCCTCAACATACGCACCAATCCTGATCATGTTGCACCGAAAATTGTCATATGGATACAAGGCAACACGGCGTCATAACCGAAGTTAATATAGTGGTAAGGCTTCACATTATATCATTGCTCAAATTTAGAATTGAACACGTCATCATTAAGCATCTATTCCCTGCTTATGAGCATGGTTTGAGGTCTTAGTTCACGTAAACATTACTGTAATTTGGGGAACCTACAACTGGGCAGGGGACGTCAAGTGGGGCCTGCTCCGAATTAGGTTCATTTCGTGAGAACATCAACCACAATTTAGGACCTCACGACAAAATTAGTTATTACCAGTGCCATCTATATACAGTATCTCGATAGATTAGAGTCAATCAGGGCTAGCAATCTGTGAAGTTTAAATTATATTTAGGTATTCCTGATTAACTTTTCTGGCGAGGCACTCCGACTACCGATCACTACGAAATTGTAAAAGTAATGAGCGGATACCCATTTATTGTACTGAATTTAATCTAAATCTTTTCACTATTAAGGTAGGCTGATTCCTATTAACAAAAATTTACTATATATAAAACGCAAAAAATGTAAAATTTCCTTTAGGTTTAGTGATAACAAGTGATCGAACACGATTCTGCTTAATTAAATTAATTCGGAACAGGATATAATCACGCCTAAAATTTTATGAAATTTTATAATGTACTTTAGCATGGAGACATTATGACGAATTTTATATATTCTGTGCATCGATGTACCGTTTATACAGCAGCTAACTCTGTGAAAATGTGATTATGTCGCAATGGTTTCACTTTACAGTCCTACAGTTGGCATTTATCTACAGAACCGTAAACATGAGGACCAAAAAATGGTTACCAGATCTTCTTCTAACTTCGAAACAAGAGTACGTACTTTATCAGCGAAGTCACATAATATTTATACTCGTCAACCAAAGAATATATGAAAGCGGATACGAGATATGAAACATTGGACGACTTAAAAACAAAAGTCAACTCATTTTGAGAACACAGCAACTTACTGCAGAAAAAAAAACATACCTTTCTTTCTTGCATCCTAATTTATTTCCTCATTCATAATGCAATACTATTTCCGAGACTCAATTACCTGCTTCTGTTCAGACATACATTATTCAAATCCATTGCTGGCAGAGAGAGAAACAGAAGTGAACCTGAAAAACAGATACTTTCACAAATGTAGAAATGTATGCCGAACAGGAGACCGACTTGTCATACTGAAGTCCACAAGATTTGATCTGTGTTCGAAACACTGAACAGCCATTCTCTGTCGCAACGCGCGTGTTCGGGTTCCGAACTCGAAAGTTGCTCTAGGAATATACATGAACCCAACAGAGACCTAGCATATATGCTTCTGTTACGCACTCAAAGGCAGACAAATTTATTCATACGGCATTATTTCGTGATTCCGTATTATGAAATGCTAAACTAAAAACAGAATATTTGGCTCAAGAGAAAAAGCCAACCTATAGTCATGTGGTTCGGATTTCGGGCGGGACACCGAAAGTCCTTACTGAGGCTGGCACTGATCTCTCCAAGGTGTAGTAATTATTTGGTGATATGATTAGTTAAGGAATATTATTTATATACTTTTTCTATTAAAATTAGTCTCAACATTTGGCTTTTATTACAAAGAAGACGTGGAACACAAAATCCACATTGCATTTTTTCGTAGGGTTTATACGGAGCTTTAACAGAAATTAATCCGAAAATTATTGATGTAAATATATTTAGACTTTTAGATGCTAATTCGAGCTTGGAGCAGAAAAGATACATTATCTCAGGAACTAAAAGTCATGTACCGTTTAGGATAATTTAAGAACCAATAAGACTCACAATAGAGGAATTTTGGAGACGCTTGTAATTTCAGTTTCAGCGATAGCGTAAATTAGTACGCTATTTCTATGATGTCGCAAATAACATTTTTACGCAGAGAGCGTAGAAATGGCCAACTTATGTCAGTTTTAGACCAATGTAATTAAGACGATCTGAGCGTCAAGTCACACTTAGTGTAGAGGCATCTCACTGTTAAATTCTGGAAATAAAATATCTTACATGAACGGCTCCAACCGCATGTGCAGAGAACATAAATAAATATCCATGTGGTTTCCGAGTAGGTAAATCAATAGTATGTAAGATTTGAGGCTTTCACGGCGGTGACTATGAAGAAAGCAGTCTTCTGGGATTTTGCACCGTGNCAACAGTAGATCAGATAACAGTCAATGAGGCACATTTCGAAGAAAATATTGGAGTGTAGAGTCAGCATATTTTACCTTTCCATAGATTTCAAACCCGCCTACGACACCATAAACAGAGAGAAATTACTCTAGGGTATGGAGAGAGTTTTAAATACCCGATAAGTCACTTGGAATGATAAAAGCAACTTCGGAACAAGTAGATGTTGTGATAAAATAAATAAAAATCTATCAGAAACATTTGGAACTTTAACGGGCCTAAGCCAGGGAGGTACATTGCCGTGTATATTACTGAACTTAGCATTAAAAAATGCCAATAAGTCCTGCACCATCGTAAATGACATGAATTGAAAAACAAATATGTAGGTCTGTCCTCGAATCTGGAAACTCCCGTCTGAACTACCAAAAATGCGCCCATCAACTCAGTCTCACTGTTAAATCAGAGGTTATATTTCTCGGACTGGTATGTACATACTAATGTCATGAAATATAGAGCTACATCCCTTCATAAAAATCTCTCTTCACTAACATCTCCTCTCACTTATTACTCCTGTTCATATTGCGTTTCCTCTCAGAGCGATATCACAAACCGGAACAGATTTCCAAGTACTTGGAGTAGGCCGTTACACCGCCATCTCTGCACTTCATCTTTCCCGTCGTCATGTTACATACTCTGAAAAGGACAGGAGTGGGGGGTAGATTAAATGAGGAGGTATACCCCACGAGCAAAGCGCTCTACTTCCTCTCTTCCTATACGCTTGGCCGATTATGACGCCATCAATCGTCAGCGTAATCGAGTGTCATCATCTCGTACGTCATAGCCAACTCCGCCCTACATTCAGTACTCTCCTTGTATATAACGTACAGCGCTGTCGTTGTTCAGGAATGTTAGGCATTTTACCTAAGCTTTGGTCAAAATATTTGAAGCCAAATACCCGGTCCTTCGATTTTATGTACTTTAACAAACCCCACAATCTATATGTACCTAGGCCTCTATATAATACCGTACATAATCTGGCTTATGAGTTTTTGCGTTGTCTAGGTGCAACGTCGTTGATTGTTCCTTTACTGGAAATTATTTCACTGCATATTTCAGCCTAACTGGCCGTCTTCAGGTGTACAGGTGTTGCGGACAAGGTTACTGCTGCTCACTGTAATGCGGTTTTTCTTGTTCCTATTGCAATAGCAAGACAAATCGCATTACAGTGATCCTTGTCCTCAACACCTGTACAGCTGAAGATGGCCAGTTAGGCAGCAACATGTTGTGAAATAGTTTCCAATAAAGGAATAATCAACGACGTTGCACCTAGACACAAAAAAAAAACTCCTAAGTCAAATCTATACAGTGGAACAGACTGCTCAAATATAACATTACAGCACATAATATCCAAATGTCCATTTTTCCAGCCTGTTCCTCCCAAAAGACGCGCCATAGAAAAAACTGCAAAGAAAAGAGATTTTTCTTTTGTAAAAGCAACCCTGGGAAAGTTGTTAACTTTGCTGCTACGTGCATGGGTTCTAGTGTAAGCTAGCATCTGTCACCATTATATCCCACATATGAAAAGCGCTGTGATCGTGACGACACTGCATGTATAAACTTCGTACATTTTAAACTACCATAACGGAATATGTTTACATTAGAATACAGGTGATGTACTTTAACTTTCAATTGCTTCAAGGTAGTTTAGTTGAGTTTTAGAATTGTAAATACTGTACTACAATTTTATGTATGTGAAATTCCTGAGGCAGGCAGTTTCATTGTAGGAATATAGTGTAGTTTCCTTTATACAGCCCGAACCACAAAAATTGTGTTCTGAAGATCGTAAAAATGACGTATCTTTGAGTCCAAGAAACTACAGAAATAATAGGAAAATAATTACCATGAAAAACAGAAATATTCTCTGAAATTCCACTGCAAAATGTTCTGCACGGACACACTAATTTAAAGAAGCACATAAATTAGAATGTACGATATTGTCACGTGTATGAGTGAGTATAGACGGAGTTTGGATTAGTAACTGGATTTACTGAACTGCAAGTAGCTCTAGCTCTAGGGTTAATTCACAGACTCTAGAATTTACAACAGCAAGCACATCTTCTCAGTCGTCTGTGTCTTCGCCGGTTGTCTGGTGACGGCTTCCAGCGTAATAGATTCCTCATCTTCCGTGTTCAGAGGCTCATGTCCTCGCTGTCTGGCGCATATCTCGCAAATAACTCGGTTTTGCTACGCAACATCTTACAACAAGGGTGATTCCTCCACCAGGGTCAACTCCCTCACAGCAGCTTCAGACTTGGACAGGTCTGTCCGTCTATCTGGCTGAAGACTTTCTCTAGGCTCCTCCCTAGAATCTCGACTCGAACTGACTAGTTTAGGTCGGTCAATTAAATTGCTACTTGGCTTCGTCAGCACAGTCATTCCTGGCTGCAGTCTCCTCCAGATCCGTGAACAAGATTTTTGTTCTCTCCTAGACATGAACGTGTTTCAAAATTTGGCCTTCTCTTCGACGAGGGAGGGGTATTTCTATGCAGATGCTACGTTTGTTGCACCCCAGTTTCATTAAGAGTATATGCGCGCTGTTACAGCGTCCAGGTCACTATGAACTACGTTTACATTTTGTCACTGTACTGTACTACGTAAGAACTATGCGACATATATAGAGGGTTCTTTTGTCAATGCAGGCTTGTGCAGCAAATTATACCTGAAATTATGTAACTATTTTGAAACTGCAGTTAGTAGGCTGAACTGTCATAGACCTGATCACCACCAAATTTAAGCCTCTTATATTTTCTGTGTCTGGTTTCATTTTGTCCGATATCGCGAATATGTTAATTCTCATGATTTTTTATGACTTCTGCTTGTCATCTGTACAATTGTATTATATAATCTTATAAATATGCAATGTTGAAAACTGTGTGCAAATCGCGGACCGGTGTGCATTTTGGAAAATTTCCAGTCGTGCGCAGAACTGTGTTCTGCATGAGCTGCAATTTTAAGAGGTATGTGTCTGCCGCTACTTCTCAGGTGGGACAAGCCTAATTCATTATTGAGCTGATTAGTGCCTTATGGGGGGGTTAGTTTAATATTGGCGCTTAAACACTCACTTTTGAATAGGGAGTAGATTCTAATAAATGTTCTGAAGGCCGTGGCTTCAATCATTTCTGTGTGCAGTCTCCATGTAATCCTCTTATCGAAGATTACACTTAAATATTTTACATGACTGACAAAGGGGATATTCTGTACATTCAATGTGAGATGAGCCTCAGGGGACCTAAGTGTATAGGAAAAGTATATGGCCCGAGTCTAACCTTCATTGATTTTTATGTTCCAGCGGTTACAATATTTCTCATTAACACTGAGACTTCGTTGCAGTTTCTGAGAACATCCCTCCGTGTTTCGATCCTCTAGATATATCCTGTGCACGGACGCACTTAACACAACATGTTTCGGCCATAGATGGCCATGTTCAAGTGTCTTAATGTATCCAAACGGTTACACTCCTCGGATGTGCGCTAAAACCGCGCGTTGCAGTCCACTTAAAAATAACACTCACAGACGTTTAATTAAAGATTTGCAACAGGATGCTGAAATACAGAATAACACGCACAAGTTTTCAATTTGATGGGCTGTTTTACGACGTTGGCAGTACATGGAGTACTGCTATATAGTCTATATTTTAGACTATATAGCAACGATTGTTCGGATGATTAACGAATGATTAATATGAAGGGATCTGGAAGGAAGTGACTGTGGCCTAATTGATGTACTATCCCATAATTTGCCTGAAGGGACTGAGGAAAAACACGGATAATTTCAATCAGGATAGCCGATGTCCCGTCCAAGATTAGAGCCGAGAACTTTTTGAATACGAGTATATAGCGTCACTGCTATGCCAACGACTCGGATAGGCACTTGCTGATCAGCGCATATTTACGTAGTTACGGGACACAAGACACTGTGTTGCAGTGGACAGCTCGGATGGACAAAGAATACTTTGTTTTTCTCTCTCTCAAAAAAAAAACTACAAAGCTGGAATGTAAAGAGCGAAGAATTATTCCTCATAAGTATCTCTCTCCTCAACTGTCGCGTTCTTTCATCTCTTAATACGCGTCTCATTTCACTCGGAGTTAGTCTGTCGCTTCGCCTGTCTCAAATAACAGAGCTGGTTTCCTAAAGAGAAGGAGGAGGCCTTGGTGTTGGTAGGACTTGGGAACAAACAAACACACACAAAGTATTATAAAGAACTCCGCTAAATCTTTTGTTCTTGCGTCAGTCATTCTTTCTGGACCCTCTACCCCTAGTAGTGGAGCCCCTCGACACACACGTTTCCGTCGCGTTACAATGAATGAGAATTCCCGTCACTCAGCTTCCGCCCAAGAGCTCCGCTTTTCTAACCCCCCCCCACAAAAAAAAACCTTATAAGTTACGTGTTGGAATAAACTTCCATGGCGCCACTGCGGTCATATATATCTACTCAACTCAAATTCAATGTTTTCAACATCCTCTTCATTTTCGGATCCCATCACTCATTTCCGACATCTCTGGATGCTACTTTTTCTTCTTCCTAGGGAAATGGAACAGGAGGCTTGACGGTGGACTCAACAAACCTCTCTCATTTTATTCTTCTGAATCAACTAATTTAAAGCTTACAATTTTTTATGGTACTCCTCGTCACTGGTGGCATAATATGAAATGTATCTTCTACGGAGGAATATTTCTTGCCAGGATACAAATATTAGTGGAATATAAATTGGACTTCTTTTTGCTAATTGAGTTTCAGACGAGTTCGGTAGAATCCTAAATGACCATATGAGACACCACTCAGACAAACATATATACAATTCAGTACCACAAATATAAAAAAAAAAATGGATTTGTTACGTACAACGACAGTTGTTCTTTAACGAACCTGAATATAGTTCACTAAATTGTAGTTCAGGAATGCTGTAAAGGTGTTTAAAATTAGTCGGTCTCTGGTTATAGTTTTATTTAAAAATTTAAAATGATCTCGTGGTAATCTTACGAGCAGCGACAGACTTGCTGTAAAAGGAAAATAGTACTCGCTTTTGAAAAACGTTGTACATGGTACTGTGTCCAGGGCTATATCTGTGCTGAAAATATACATTTTGGATCCCTGCTTCTGCTAATCTTGTGAGAAGTCAAGAGATTAGCAGTCCACAAGCTCAAATCACGGTGTAAGAGTATATACAAATTATATAGTAATTGGAAGGGCGATTAGTAAATTCTCAACAAGGAAACTCTTCCTGCAGTAAGTTAAGAGTACACAAAAAAGGGCATGATCCTTATCTTGGGTCAGTTGCATGATAATTTCACTTACTACAACTAACACTGTGCAGGGAGTTAGCAAGCTGTTGCCTCCACACATGAAGAGGCAGAAATTTCAGGAGTAAGATTCGTACCTGTCACCTATCTCTACATTACGGACATTATTTCTCCTCCAAATCTGGCATTATTTTAGTAATATCTGGCATTAAACAACTGTCAACTAAATTCTTTCCAAAATTTATTTAGTATAATCTCATTAAACCACTGCTTCTGGAAAGTTAAACAAGGAATATTAGTGCTCTACCAATAAGAGCATTTCGCACAAAAGTTTTCGCATTTAAAACTCTTGAGTAGATACAATGAAAAGAAAATATCACGCTTTGGCTCATGATACGAAATAAGAGAGGAAGGAAGAAGAATACGATTGTGTTCTCACAATTAATGTTTGCTTAGTTCTTTCCTAAAAGAGCATACCTTGCCTTCGGCTTCAGTGTATATGAGAATGGCTAATTACGCGCCCGGAAGTCCTCTGTCACTAAGGACACATGCAGTTACTTTAGGCATGAAAGAATACATAACAACATCTGAAAGCATGTACTTCATAATACAGTACACAATATTTCCAGCGGCGTTTTGTGCAGTACATTAAACTCACATCCGGCAGGTTCATAAACGGCATTTCTGGAAAATACTAAACGTTTTATATGAAACGAGATAAGTTCACATTCTACAGCACAGTATTTCAATAAAACATGTGAAGTTGTGCATGGAAAATACCACTTCTGTAAAGTAGGGTTCTAATAGGGTTCAAATTTTAAATGGCCGACTAAAGTTTTGCAAAGATCTCTCTGTAGAATTTCATCAAATTCTAGCAGTTTACGATACATATGAAGGAGCTTTCTTGTGGTCTTATGTAAAGCACGCATTGTAGCCAGTCAATGTCGCTATATGTAATAAGGCGACCAGCTTTAGGCAAAGTTCTGTCATGTCAAATTGAACGAAAGTTGATTAAAGGTAAATGTTACGCAAAAGTTGTTATGGTCTAATATTGTATAAAGTCAAAATGCGGATTGCCGAAAATGTAAAATACCTAACAAGTATAAGTGACTGTAGTAAAAGATTTTTACAGTCTCATGTGCAACACTCATGTTCTATAAAATTTGTTAAAAGGTCTTCACTTCTAAAAACAGGAGGGAATACAATTCACCGTCTCTACCACGCATGCGCATCGAGGGAATTTATATACATTAACAGACTAAGTAACAAAAGAGAGGACAGCAGTTTCCTCAACCAATAATGTTAACACCTGATGATGACCACATTGGTCGAAACATGTAGTGAAAACTTTTAAAAGTGAATATGTTTTAACAAATTATGTAGAATATTAGTGTTGTACGTAAGACTGTGGAACTAACCGATATTAAGGATGCTATAATATCAGATTATCATTGACTGTCTTCCTTGTTTTCCTATTGCCCTACATGCTGATTGTACTGGTAGGTAACAGAGCGACAGACAGTCCTGTTATCTTTATAAAGAACATCCAAAAATGAGTGAACGAATTACAATTTGAAATATTACGCATATATTTGAGAGTTATGTTGTACATCTTAGACCAATACATATACATATTTACCTCCATATAAGCCATGTATCCTTGCGACGAGCTGATCACTCGCCCAAGGAGTCCTACCGTATGTGTAAGATATAGTAAACCGAAGTGAAACGGAGAGTTTCATGGAGGTAGGCCTAGGCCCAAATTGGGGCTGTAGCGCCACAGGAAAAAAAAATAAGCCATATATAGAATTATTATTAATTACTTA
>NW_019729238.1:363185-367926 GCF_002891405.2 Cryptotermes secundus
CTATGATCTAGTTGTCAGAGTTCCTGTACAGCACAAGAGGTCCCGGGTTCGATTCCCGGCGCTACCAGATTTTCTGAGGAGTAGTGGGCCTGGAACGGGGTCCACTCAGCCTCGTGATGACAATTGAGGAGCTATNCTTCATCATTGCTAGCTACTTGATCCGACCTTAAACTTCAATTCTTTCAGAACGAAACTTACGTCACCATATCTTAAGCTTTGGTTATGCTGGGGGCAGTTTTCTTATGTGTATGTCGCTTTAAAATCCGTAAACTGTTGCTGTTTGTACTGTATGTTAAAAGTGAACGGTTGACCTTTCCCTTAGGGCGAGTTTATTCTGCGATCTAGTGGTCAACGACCCTGGCTACTGATCCAGAGGTCCGGATTCGATTTCCGGCGCTACCACATTTTTTCTGAGGAGTAGTGGGTCAGGAACGGGGTCCACTCAGCCTCGTGATGATAATTGAAGAGCTATTTCAAGGAAATAGCGGCTCCGATCTAAAAAACCGAAATTAACGACCGGGGGGATTCGTTGCGCCGACCACGCGATACCCTCTATCCGCAAAAGTTGGCACCGAACTTCGCCGGCAAGCGGAGGTCGCTCGGTCGGTATAGTTCGCTTGCGGCCTGAAATCACGGAGTTTTTTTTTAATATTAACGCATATTGGTTCGGTTCCATAATTTTGAAGATTAATGTAGGTTCCGAAGCACTGGCAATTCCTACTTTATTGGTTGTTAATTTACGTGACCTGCAAATACTGAGGCTTAGTACACCATCACGTGCTAGTATTTTTAGAGTAAACTAGTGTGCCGTGCACAAGTCTCGGTCTAAAATTATGAAACTAGGGATTGGAAAGGAGATTGCAGGAAATCTAAATGATGCGTGTTTCGTTGTGAATTCTGTTCTGCTACACTGCGAGTTTTGTATTTTATGATTTTCACATTAATATAAATAAAGATTATGCAAAATCTCCACTTTGTAGACTCTGGCTAAACGTAGTATTAGATGATCAATACATGAACATGTAGGAAAAATGAACAACAAAAAGGTCTATTTTAACACTAAATTGAAACAATAAAAGTGAAATAAAATACGAAAATATTTTTGTGAATTTGACATCAACTTTGTAAACACAGTTTAGTGGCTTCCACACAGAAATGCAGAACATATATTTTCAGATGCGGTGTATATACAGTCAAAAGAAGAGGACGGAGTTTCCCGCTCTGTTCTGTTCAGTATCAGAGCTGATTTACGGTGTCTTAATTCCGCTTTACGGCGCCTGAGAGAGTTCACACGCTGAGTCCGCTATATAAGCGAGACTGTACACCGAAACGTAAAGTGTTTTGATGTTGCCCATTTCTCTATCATTTAAGCTTACATGTGTCATCACCCTTTTTCACTAAGGAACAGAGTTTATAAGCTTAAATGGGTCAAATTTATATCAGTTACTTTCTATGAAACAGAAAAAGATTTTCCAGTAGAACTAATAGAAGGAAAAGCAATCCGAAAATAATTTTACAGATTACTTTTTGAAAGAAACATGTTCATCAGCATGATAAAGAGATCTTTTGAATGATAGACGTCATACAAGAACGTTGTAAAAGAATCTATGGAAATTTGGCAAGTGGGCTGTGAGTGCCGTTAGAAAGCAAGTACGGGCATCTTGTAGCTCGTAGCTTGTTTAACGACGCTGCCAATAACACCGACTTGGGCAACGACAGTGAATAATGAATTATATAGGATGTGGAAGGAAACTACTATAGTCTGATATAACTTATTATGCATTCATCTTCCTGCAGTCATTAGAAAAACCAGGAGATAACATCAGTCATGATTGTCAGTTGTCGTTATCGAGAAGGGAAAAGAGTGGAGTGTATTTGTAATATTCAGAACTTCCTATTTAGTTTCCGTACTCTAATATTTCCACTCTCCAGTTTATGCAGATTAGCTCAGATGTAGCGAATTGCTAGGAATAAAACGTGAACTGAGGCTGCCTCTGTGTGGAGACTTATGAGGTAATGTAGGTAATGCTCTACTCCTTGAATTTGGCAGCGGATGAAGGTGAGTGATTGCATTTATGCTTCAGCTTCTAGACATCACAAATACGAGACCTGTAACCCGTTGAACACGGTATTGGGTTAACCCAAAGTCGGCCAGGGGATGATAGGAAAAATATTTCTTCCCTTAACAGAAATTGAATCCAAAACTTTCCCATCTTGTCAGTTTTTTTTTGTTGATATTTTTCATAATTCGTGAAAAATTTGTTTTTATATTTTATTCTGATTCAAAGTTCTTGTATATAATTATTAATGTATTTTCGGAATGTTCTGTCCTTAACAATTACATTAGTATAACAGTATATTAAAATAAAAATAATCTTGTATATGTCTGAAATATTTGCTGTTAAAATACGTCTATTACTTTAACAGTTATCAGGCTGGGGATAGGGTTAATGAAAGCAGAGCTTCAGGTGCTCTTATGGATAATATGAGAGTTCCGAAAGTCACAACACAAGTTCGACTGTCATTCAGCTTCGTTCTCACAGTGCATGAATGTGATGCGTGCAAAAACTAAAAACGAAGTCCTGAGCCTATTATCTGTTTCTGTTCAGATGTTCCCCTGTATTGACAGCATATCCGACTACTACATAATTTAAAACTTAAACAACTTATTGACCTAACTGTTTGTAACCAGACATACTTCCATACACCGGAAGATATAACAACAAACATAAGAGTTAACATATGTAGTCATTGTCCTGACTGTGACACCTGAGATACAAAACTCAACAGAATTAGCTACAATTGAATATCAGTTATAGATTTCAAAGGCAAAAGAAAAACAGAACGCTCTCGGTTGCCACGGTAACCTAGTTTACATATTTAGACGATTTTTCAAGCTCATGTTTTCAAAATAAACGCAGCGAATTAAAAAAAAGTATATTTTAATTCGCGTATGTTACTGTAACTGGAGAGACGCATATATGGACATAATAATACAAGCATATCTTCTATTATAACGCTGTAAGTCCGAGGTACTTCAGATTAGCCATCAATTAGGTTCACTGGTTAGGATTATTTGCTTTATCCTATCTCCTGTTGAAGAAAGGACACTCGCTCGAGAAAACCTATGGTTTAAAAACAGTGAGACAATGAGCGATGTCAAAAATTTCTATCAAGAAGAAAATGTGGGTCTTTAATTATTCTAAACTTATGTTGAAAAAGAAAGCCATGACTTTCTGTTGTGGATATTTACTTGAAGAGATCAGTTTGAAACGTAATAAATAAATTGAAGAATAACGCGACATAGATATAAACATACACCGTTAACAGCTCGTGCCTGATTTATTAATAATGAAAGCTAATTATAAGTATGTAGGATTTGAGGTTCCCACAGCTATAGTCAGAAAAGAATTTTATATTCCGGAATACAACCATATATAGCTTGTATAAAGTTAACTGACATTTCGGAAGACAAGCCGACCAAAACTTCAGGGTTGAAGACTAAGCCAAGCACGAAACGAGCACGAGACAGGTAGAAAGCAACCCAGAAGAAGCCAATCTATTTGAACATCAGTTTTTCTCTAAGTAAAAGTAATTAAACATTCATCGTCACTTCCCGTATTGCTCTCAGCGACGGAGGAACGAACAAAATAATCCCAATAAACAAGAAGAAAAGAGGTAGCTGGAACGATTTTGTTGGACATTGATGGGCCTGCCGAGTATAACACGGTCCGTATGACGAGGCACAATGTGGAGGGGAGCTTGCAGCTTCATCTTCCTCTCGCACGAACAAACTTGCCCTTCCGTGTGTGAATTACCCACACAGAACCAACAATCTATCCTGCTTTCTACTTATTCGTCTTCCTTTTTCGTCTTATTCCCGGACCTCAGCGCTTTTGGTCAACTTCATAGATTTTTCTTTTCCGTAGAGCAATTCTTCTCCCATTTTCTTCTCCCTTTGTCCCCCGCAGTCCTCCATCAGTCACAGCACCCACCTCCTGACAATCCCTTGCCAAGGACGGGTTCAAACAAACGTATTACCCTTTTCGGAACAAAATTAAGAAGCATTAATTTTCTTCTGAAATTGATGTCTAGTTACCGAAAGAGGTGCAAGGGGACATCCGGACACAGACAACTGAAAGAAGGACGATCATATGTTTGGGAAAAGTTTAGCCTTCGCTGTGTTCCTAATTTATCCCCGTGATCTTCTAGTCCTGAGTATCTTCTGGGAGGTCTGATAGCTGTACTTTGAGTCAGTCTTCATTGACTCATACGGTAATTTATCCTATATGAACCAACACACCAAATTCATTCATTATTGCTCTGTTCTATAAAGGCATGTTCGTTATAGTTTATGGTTTAAATTTAGAGTGGTGTATCGTATTCTTTGTTGAAAATGTAAAATGGAATTACTAAGTATTAACAAGAACATCGTAATTAAACATCCAGTTTCATTAGTTGATCCCTTTATATATATATATAATATGCGCGTATGTCGTCTTTACTGCAGCTTAACAGGATATAAGTTGAATCACCATTTAGTCCATACCTCTGTGTCAATTCAACGACATATTTTGGCCAGCATTAAGTACATACGATGCTTCGAGCAACTTGTTATACTGTATTACAATATTGTATCGCCCGTGAGACCTGTATGTATGAAAAATGTATTATTTAACCCAATTTAATACCGAATAATTTTATTATATAAAATTATTTAATAATTAAGTCTCATTGCGAC
>NW_019729238.1:368004-454558 GCF_002891405.2 Cryptotermes secundus
CCCGCCTCCACACGGGCTTCTTGTGGAGGCGGGGTCGAATACCTCCACCGTGACCCTGCGAGTCGTAGGAGGCGACTGTATTTCACATATATATATATAGTATCCAAAATATTCTGGGTCCACTGACGATCCAAAAATATCATGAAAATGAAACTATTAATTTCTATTTCTGACAAAACTAATGGGACTTTCCTGGTATCACAGTGACAATTTATACAATACTGTGACATGGCGGAATTGTCTAGAAGAGACGTCATCTGTTTCTAGGCAGTGGCAGAGTAAACACACTGTTACGAGGCGACGAAAAGGGAAAGAAAACCAGTGCCTGAGGGTATAAATGGGCCAACCTGTTCCTGGGGGATATAAATACGGAGACTTGGCTCTCCAATTTGGGGGAGTCTCGAATGTGAGGCAATAAAATGTGGTCATGAGTCCCGCGGGGACTCGAATCTCAGAATGATTGTGATGGCGAGGGCCAGCAGCAATTATAAACAACAGACCCATCCTCTCGTCAGAGACGATATTACATAAGGACTATGACAAAAATGTTCAGCCGAAAATAAATATTGGTCGTGAGTCTCAAGAGGTTTGTCGCCAAGACGAACTGATTGGAGGTAAAAGGCCAGTCGTAAAGTAATTTTGGCTCTGGCTCTGACACTGATTTGAGTCAGCGGTTGGTGGGTGCAGTTAGTGAACTGTAAGTGAGCAGTGGCACTGAAGAACCTCCACGGTTAGTAGCCGTAACCTAGCGATGCCTAACGAAGACGGTAACCGAGCAACGACCAATGAAGTTATAACGGACTGAGACTTAACATACTGTACAGTGATTTGTTAAGTCTGTAAATTAACTATAGTGTTATAATTACTTACAGTTAAGAGTCGTAAGTGCCAAATAAATCCAATTACGAATCCAAACGCCGTGTCCAGTCTCACATGTCGTATTTTCATCAATATACAGGTCACGAAACATTGGAAACTACTGCAAGTGCTTTGTTATTGTTCATAATTCAAAACGATTGCTATAATAAGGCTTTTTGCGTCCTTAATATATGTTTCTCTGGTCGTCACCCCAGTTGCTCATTTATTTTTTATGTCTCCAAAGATGTTATCGTTCTACATTTACACGTGGAACGTTCCTACGTCTTCGGTTTCTCACAGTGGTGTCCCAGGTTCGATTTCAGGTCAAATCATGGGGCATTTGTGATGAATAAAATGATACTGTAGCGAGATTTCTCAGAGTACTTCGGTTCCCTGCCAATTCATATCCTACCAACTGCTGTACTTTCATTGATCATCCGATAATCCGACGACACATAGTGTAGATACTGAAAACGTCGTTAAATAACCAACTAAAATAATATGAAACAACTTATACTGAAGCCACGGAAAGAAGTCCTTGCATGGCGGGGATGACTACACTCCGAGACTTGACACTGTTGCATTTCCCTCAAGCTCCCTCTACGTCAGCCAGCCTATGGCGCTTGCAGCCAGCTAAAGTTATCACGCGCACATCACCACAGAATGGCCAGACAGCTGGAGGGAAAATAGTGATTTACAGGGTGTAACAAAATGTGAGAAATTCAGGAAGGTACGGTAGAGGGGGAAGAGTAACAGATCGAGGGAGATATGGAGGGGACAATCCATGATAACTTCTTTAATTCGCCCAAGGGCATCTGCTCTTGTGGCAAAGGCAGAGAACTTGCACAAGAGAATCAAAGACATAGACCCTGCCGATCATGTTGGGATTTATGGTGGAAGTGTGGTCTGAGTTTCGCATTTCAATTATTTCCTCGGTCCTACCACTCGTGGTTTGTCTACAATATTATGGGCAGTAGGCTTATGTAATCTCAACAGGTAAAATAAATTCAAAAGACAGAGTCAAACTCAAGTTCATAAGCACATATACAAATTTAAGCGAACAAACATACTAGAATAATGCAAACTATGACTGGAGTAGAGTACCGAGGTGGTTATTCATGATTTCAATATCTGTCGCTCAAGAGCTCCAAGAAAAGTACGAAAAACCTACGATGTTCCTGACCAATATCTGTGAAGAACTTATTTTAATCAGGGAACGTGACGGTTTTAATGAGAGCTTTATGATCACGAACACAGAAGATCAAGTGAAGAAAACAGCAAAATACATAGAATTTCAGAAAGTGCTGTATATCTTTATTTGACTATTGGATTTGGGGGTATAACCATACTGTACTATATCAATTGCTATACTATGCATTACATGCATATACAATAACTGTGTGATGAAACAGAGAGAGAGAGAGAGTCTAGTCGGGAAGTCACATTTCAAATTATCATCACTGACATCAGAGCTTGTGTATGTCAAAGGTGGGAATAATTGGAAACAACATACCCGCAAGCTATTTGAATATCGAATGTTGTTTTCCGCCATGTTAATGTTCCCCTGTCAGCAGCCGGTAGTCCACTTTTCCTGCTGTTATCATCATTACCGCTACGAATGTACATACGTCATTCCATCTCCACATCAAGCCACACGTGTTATTCTTAACTTTCGTTACTGGAAAGCCATATTAGGAGCGAGAACTTGCTATTTTTTATTGCTAGTGGGGTGGGACTAAGTCCCTTGTACTGCGGCCACTTCTGGCCTATTGTACCAGCCCCAGATGATAGGCGAGGGTGATTGTGGAGCAATTGGTGGAATGAAAACCTGCCCTTGCGCCACTTTGTCCACCACAAATCCCACTTGACCAGACCCGGGATCGAACCCGGGCCGCCGCAGTGGGAAACCAGCGACTAACCGCTTGAGCTATGGTGCGGCCTGAGAACATACGTTACGTTGCTCACATTGTATCATGATGAAAACCACGTTTCCTGACGATTGCATTTAGATAGTGAAGATAGCAAACTCATGACATCAGATCGAGTTTCCTCGTTCCTTGCCTTCTTTTGTAGTTCTTGTCGCTTGTTTGATATGTTAATAGTTCAAAAGAAGCAATGGTGTATATGAATTGAAATGACAACAAGAATATTAAGTTTTTCGGACTTTGTCCATTGCCCGGTATTCTAAACAAAACAACTTTCCGGAAATTGGATGTTTTTCCCTTTTGGTGAGGGAGTTGAAGACACCTACTCTGTTGGGTCCGTTAGAAAGAGCTAACCTCAGTCACTGGACCTGGAAAATATGCGGAAAATATATGGCAGAAACAGCAAAATCGAATAGACTACGTGCAGGATGGCGCTGTATGGGTTAATGAATATGTGATCTATCTGACGTTCATAAAAGAGGAATATATTGGTTGTAATGCACGATATATAGGGATAATGGAATTCACCAAGTTAGGTTACAGACTGCAGAATAAGCGTACAGGCAATGCGCAATCACAAGCTGCCAGAGGTTCCTCCAATCTTACTGTTAATTTGAGCTGGTAGGCAGAGATTTTTTTTTACTTACTTAATCCGTTCTTCTTAAATCTTACGGTGTCGAGTTTTTTTTTTATTATTATTTTACAGACGGTAGGACACCTTGGACGAATGATCAGCTCGTCTCAAAGCCTCTACCTAAACACAGAGCAACACAAACACAGAATAAACACATACACATAGCAAACATCCATGTTTTGTGTGGGATCAGAATCCATAATCCCAACTTCCGAGCGAGCGAAGGCAGTACATGCCTTAGACTGCTCCGCTACCGTGGCTGGCAGAGATCTTTCTGAGGAATAAAATTATATAACATACCTTCACAATTTATTGGTGAAGTATTATACTTCATATACGAAATAAATCTCTCGAAGCGCTTACAGCTCCAGAAGCTCCAAAGGCGAGTCGAGTAACGTGGGAGTGGGGAGAGATGTTTCGGTGTAACGCAGTCAACCACAATAAAGACACGCACGTATTCAACCAGCAGCTTATTCACAAGACCGGCTTTCGGGCTTCAGTCACAGCAATGACAAACATCACGATCCTCTACAGGAAGGAAATATACAGGCTCATTAGACAAGTTTACGCAGACGAAAATATTCCAGTTCGAAAGTCGATCTTATTCTGCGGAAAGAGCGTGTCGTTGTGTGCTTCCGAGGGCTTGTGCACTTATACATTCCAGAAACCCAGCATTAGCCGTACCTAAAAAAAAAAATCGTAAAACCGAGACAAAATCGAAAATAGAATTGTTGGATTCAAGGCTTTCACAGCGGTAAACATGAAGGGTACTAACTTATGGGGTGTGACGTCTGTAGTCAGGTAGAAGGTCTCCTAAGTTTCGGAGGAACATATATCATGCATTTTCAGAATCGAAGTGTGCTAGTAGTAGTAGTAGTAGTAAGATAATATTAAAACTATCAGCACTGAATTGGAGCGAGCTATAGAGCAACAGTCAAACAGCAAGGGATACGCTTACGTTACCGAGCAAGTCAATGGAATATACATTGTCATGCGTTTTAGTGACTTGGAGGTGGGGTTTGGATTGGTGACTTGATTTATTGGATATTCGCCAGTCGTAACTGAAAATAATTATAACACTCTTACGATTACTGTAATTATAACACATGTAAAGTCACACATCAAGTCATCTCAAGCTGACTTCAAATTTTTCTCCAACAACTAATTTCCCGCGGTTACTTCTCACCGACAATTCTCTGATCCGGTTCTTTCCACTCGACTCTGATCTAATCAAAGTCAAAGTTACTTTACGACTGGCGGTTTACCACCAATCAGTTTTAATCCTCAAAGTCAAAGTCACATTGCGACTGACAGTTAGTCAGTCAGTCAGTCAGTAAGTCTCGGTGTTGAGCCCCATCTGGGTCTCACGACCAGATATTTATTACTGTTTTGAGAGTTACGGTCTTGTTTTTCTTTATGGGTCGCCCTCTCTGACGAGAGGACGGATCTGTCTTTATATATGCTGCTGGCCTTGCCAGCGCAGTCTTTCTGGGGTCCAAGTCCCTTGGTACTCGCCACCACATTTTACTGTCTCAGATCTGAGACTTCCCTTTTCGTCGCCTCCTACGACTCGCAGGGTCACGGTGGAGGTATTCGACCCCACACGGGTTAGTTATAATCCTAATTACAGGCTCTCGTTATACAGACTACGCTCGGAACACACAGAAAGTACGGCCTCTAATATTGATGATGCTTCTTTATCCCTCGGTTGCATAGCAACAGACGTCTATTGTTGCGTGCTAGTGAGTTGCGGAGATATATTTAGATACCCGTTGCCTATCAGTGAACTTCCGCTGGTCCGTTGCTATTCCGGCTTTTTAGGCAATGTTTTCCTAGCCGTTGCCTATACTGTGCTGACATGTCAGAATATATTAGAACTATCATTTCGTTTATAACCACTGTAAGTGAACAGAAACTCATAAATTGTTTTCGTCCGATTGTTGTCGTTCGAAAAACAGCCAAAAAATGGCGGGTAGGTATGAATAAATTTTTCATGGGGTTCCCTGCTCTCCAGTATACCTGCTTTTAGCTATTGAGACCGGGAACATCGTGGTTGAGTGGTTACGTGTGCTGTTTCATATTACTGAGATCGCGGTTTCGATTTTAGGCCAGGAAATCTGTTATACGCACTGAGAATTTTGGTGATTTTCTTCATTTCCTGAGAAAAGTGTTTGTCTCTGCAGCTCTAGTTCACGTCTTCCACAACAGTCACATCAAACGTAACCATTCTTCCAGTTCTCTCTCGCTTAACAACATGGCTGTCGCTTGAATTTTGTACCTACATTTCGCTTCGACAGAGTTTACTAATGAACCATGAAGAAGTATATATGTAACAATTTGCATAAAGGTTTACAATAAACATATCTTATAAAATATGTTGATATGCAAACCATTAAAATAAGGTGACGTTGCAGAACTCTTGAGAATATACCTCAAATAATCAACATACGTGAATCTGCACTAGTGAAAACAATTCTCATAACAGTAGCCTGTTACTGAGTACGAAAAAGTAATAATTATATGATACTCTCATGATGATAAATGGTATACTCTTAGGAAAAGAGGCAACGTTTTTCTCCCCAAACTCACTATTTGATTTGCCATCAAATATCCCCTCATCACACTAAGGCCAAATGGACGATAATCCTTACAGTAACCTACATTAAGTCCCATTTCGGAGTTGGTATTTGATGGTGCAGAGATATTGGAGGCTGTTATCAAACATGGACACGTCTGATTCTCATTTAAGGGAGTCCTGCCACTTCACCCATGCGAACCAGTGAGGCATTCATTGATCTGAAAACTTACTCCGCCGCAGAGACTCCAAACATTACTTGCCTCAGTGAAGTTAATGATTATTTGAGCATCACGTGGCCATAGTCGATAGGTTTCCTGCAGGACTTAATGCAGAATTAAGGAAATACTGCGGTAGTGTACCCACCTGTGTTTCATGAGGAATGGAAGGAAACATTTAAGTGTATTTCTAATACACGCCGTACTAGAGGTAAAAGGTAAAGGCAAATTGTCCCTTTGCTAATTAATTAAGAAGTTTGCCATGAAGACATATCGGGGAGTGGAGGTATAGCTCCACCATTCTTCACCTCGACAGTAGATCATGATGGGTGGTCAGTTTCATGCTGCGGCCGCTTTACCATCGGGGAAAGACACCGTATTGTACCAGGGCAAATGAGACAGAAGCTATTTATTATCACTCAGTGCTTTAAGGTTATTTTATGCCTAATGGGAAAATACTTAAGAAATTTTGAATATCATTTTGATAAAAGAACAGAGCAGTTTTCAATTGTCTTCTAGAACATTAACCATCTTCGTCACCATGCTCTAACGAACTTGCTGAATTTTATCGCCATGTTACTACAAGTCCTGTTACAAACAGAGGTAGCATGACCGCGCCACCATGCTCGTGCAGCCACATTCATATAGCGATGGTGCGAAAGGATCTCTTCAGTACAGATCGTGATGGTGCATGGTACGCATATGATGGTATATAATGGCAACGTCCGCAATAGTTCTGTGTCTAAGGTACCTAATCTCATATATATATTGCGTGTTTGATTCTGTAACAATTATTCTGGAAACCTATAATCTGATAATAAACTATTTTTAATCATCATAAACGAAGAAGTCGAGATTATATTAAATTATTAAATGTGTTTTATGTCTCAGTCTAAGACACCTTCGTACTTTACGTATATAGTTCTCAGTTTAGCATCCTGTCAGTAAAGAGGATATTAATGTAAAGGCTTCTTGTACCATTTTGCAGTTCGTTAGACCTAACATTTGATGAGATATTTACTTTATACTCGTAAATAATATTAATATGTGTACCCGAGGAATTACTTTGAGTAATAACAGATTTTCATATATAAACAGCGAACACATGAAGAGGGAAAAACCTTCAATGTATAATTCGCCATATGTTAATGTGCAACATATAGGCCTATTGAATATACTATCCAAAAGTAATAAAATGGAACATGTAGGACGTAGACGATATTTTTTTGTAAATAGTGGGGCTTCGAGATTAATTTTACATCATTCATTTTGCACAAAATTTCTAACTTCGATGAAATTTTGTTTCAATCATTTTATAAATGAACAATTAAATTACACAAATACTACTCATCAGTTATAAATTAAAAACGACTGGATAGATTGTACCCCACTAGAAAATAAATAAATAAATAGAACTGTATTGGCGAATTATTTTTTTTTTTCAGCTTTAAACACTGTATCACGCACCATAAAATATAACGTGTATGGAGCTGCGAAAATGAATGAGTGATTACTCTGTTAAATGTTAATGGAGAAAATAGATGACCCGCTCTGATGTTATCAAATGAATCCTATCGGATTTATAAATTCAAGAGACGATTCGTATTTATTGCAGTTGTCTCATTCTCTCCTCACCTGATTCGTCAATATATCCATCGCCGGATATCGGCTTACGTTGGTTTGGAAACGAGAAAATAGTTTATGTGTATGAGCGCTTTATCCAAGTGTTAGCATGAAATGAAATGCATATTCAGGCTGAACAACGAAAACAAACATAATCTGTAAGCTTTTGAACACAAAGGACACGGATTTTGTCCTCTCCGCTTGGAGGGAAGAAATCGCAGTGAGTTCGGGGATTGTGTGAACCTCAACCGCTGTTACCATTTTGTTACCTTTGCTCCTTTCACAACCATCATAACCTCCTGCTCCCTATGCCCTAATATTCTCCCGTGAGTGAGAGTGTGTGTAGTTCTATTTGAAGCCGTGTATTATCGGCTCGTTTCCGAGGTAAGCGGCTTCTGGCGCCCGTCGGCCTGGACTCCACCCCTTCCGCCCTCTCCCCCACGCGCACATACACAACATACTCCGCAACCCTCAGCAGCCTCAATCCTATCCCCACTGGATTTATACATATATACTGATCTATATAACACAATAATCTTCCGTAAGATTAGTCGTTTTGAGAAGAGAGATAAATATTTATTGAAATGCACGTAAAGTACAGATAATGTACCTGTATTAACCAAAGATAAAATTACTGGCCACCTAACTACCAGTCTATGCTACTAATACCAAGTTTCATTCAAATCTCTCCAGCAGTTTCGTAGTTTGAATATGTGGGCCGAAATGCAGAATCAGATTTGCAGATCTGCATATGCCTGGATAGCGTAGTCGGTATAGCGACTGGCTACGGACTGGACGACCGAGGATTCGGAGTTCGAGTCCCTGTAGGATCAAGAATTTTCTCTTCTCCACGTTGTCCAGACAGGTTGTCGGGTCCATCCAACCTTCTATCCAATGGGTACCGGGGGCTTTTCTCCGGGGTAAAGCGGCGGGGGGCCGGTCACGGTAGCCGAGCGGTCTAAGACATGTACTGTCTTCTCTCGCTCGAAAGCCGGGATCGTGGGTTCAAATCCCACTCAGGGCATGGACGTTTGTGTGCGTTTTTCTGTGTTTGTCTACAGGTAGAGGCCTTGCGACGAGCTGATCACTCGCCCAAGGAGTCCTACCGTATGTGTAAGATCTATAAAAACCGAAGTGAACGGAGTTCATGGAGGTAGGCCTAGGCCCACTGGGGCTGTAGAACCAAGGAAAAAAAAAAGAGGCGAGGGCGTGAAGCTGAACACTCACTTTCAGCTAGCGCCGAGGTCAAGCAAATGTGGATCTATAAATCTACTCCCCCACACACCTTCATGGCGTAGAGCTTAATTAGCTAAGCACAGGGACAACTTTACCTCTTACACGCTATCTGTGTCTCTTGCAGTAGACTTCGAATACGTTGTCCTGGTAACTCTAGGTTTAAAATTGAAGGGCAAGTTGATGTTACGGTCATCATAATCATAGACGTGGGAGAGCCTAGCGAGCAATTCAAGCAGAAAAAACTAATCACTAAGTGACTTAAATATAGATGAGAACCCTAGGATCCAACACTGCAGATATCAAATAACGTTGTTAGTTATTCAGTTCTAAGCCAAATTCTATTCACTTTCGATTCTCAGGACGTATTTTCCTAACATGCATCTTAATGTCTTGTCCCATATCCTTCTCTGTATTTCAAACTGGCATTTCCCTACCTTTTTAAACAATGCCACAGGATCAGTACTGAATGTCAGAATACAGTTCATGTCCCACAAGGCTAGCCTCAGTCTTTTTTCTAAACAAAATAATATATATATATAAAGAAGAAAAACTCCGTGGTTTTAGTCTGCAAGCAACCTACACCGACCGCTTGTCGGCGAAATTAGTGCCAACTTCAGCGGATAGAGGGTGTCGCGTGGTCAGCGCAACGAATCCCCACGGCTGTTAAATTCGATTTTCTAGACATGTATAAATGGTATATACTGTATATACAGTGTAAAGGATTGAAAGACGCGACACATGTTGGAAACTTTGTAACAACAAGCCTTCATATCCCACAAATTCATTTATAATTCTAAACAAAAGTACGAGAGAGATACACTTCTTCAAATAATTTTCTTAGAAATAAATTTTATTTCAGATTTGAGGTTTTCACGGCGGTGACTATGAAAAATGCCGTCTTCTGGGATATGAGGCTATGTAGATCTTGTACGTTCCTCCGAAACGTCGGTTCACACAAGATCTATAGAGCGCCACATCCAAGAAGACGGCTTCAAATTTCATTTAGACTAAACCTATGAAAATAAACAGCAGAAAATACTCAGAACGTGCTCTCTTTCACAAAATATTTCTCTGCCAAATAAATCGACTGGTCACGATACTACTTAAGAAGCTAATATCCACTCATCTACTCAAGGAATTCCCCACCGTTTATGGATAATCTTAATACCATTGAGGAAGTGTACAAATTATGGATCTCTGAAAGCAAACATCTCAACAGTGCAGTGCTCTGAGTGCTTTGAGGGTCTCAAGTTGTCCCAACCAAGACAATATTAATACCAGGTTGAAGTGTCTCAGGCGAGGATGGTGTATGTACGTGTAAAAGCACCCATGGGATAGGAGGCTGGGTGAGCCCAAGATCCAGTCTGGAAGCTGTGGAGAAGAGAAACATCTCTTGTTCCTGCCTGGAATCGAAGCCCGGCCACCCAGCCTGTAGCCCGTAGCTATCCGACTCAAAAGGCCAATACCTCAACATTACGAGATGGTAATGTTAACGTTCTTTAAAAGCGATGGTCTTCAAATTGTTTCACTGTCAGAAATACGAGGAAAACTTACGGAACTTGAAGTTATTGCTCAGAGAATGCTGAGATCACGGTCTTCTGACATATGTCGATGTATAGCTAGACAGATGGGTACCATCTTTTCGGAGAATTTCTGTCCAAATCTTCAGGTTACAACAGCCACTCTGTTACACTCTACATAATTTGTAGATTTCAAAATGACAATATGACAGTCGTGCGAACATTTTCTTTAGCTTCTGGTTATACGGCCGAAATTACTGAACCGCTTTAGCTAGGCGTACCAAATTTTGGATGAAGATATATCCCTTGCAACTTATATGCTTTGTATGATATAGAGTTTCCAAGTGAAGAAATAGAAACATGGCGATGATACGAAAATTTGGCCTGATACGAAACAAATTTAATGTAGACAGAATGTTTACTTAGGAAGCTCGGTAGCTCTGTCAGTATAACGACGGGCAACAGGTGGACGAATGGGATTTGATTACCTGTAGGACAAGAGACATTTTTCTTTCTCGCAGGGTTCCAGAGCCGCCCCCCTCTCTCTCTCTCTCTCGCTAGACGGCGTTGTGACACACTGAAATTCAGTTCCGGGCCCTTTGGGTCATGTTTTGTTACTTTTTCCACATTTTGTTTTAATCGTTTCTGATTCACCCATATCGAGGAAGCGGGAGCTTAGTCGCGCTGGCAAAAAGAAAAAGATAAGCTAGCCCTGTAACAGGCCATGGAGGCCCATAGGGTTGTTAGACGTCGAGGCTCCCACATTTTCTAAACAATCGACTCACAGATGGCGCTGAAGTTGTCAACCTTACGCGCCGGCCACCCTTTACCTTCAGGAAGATTCCTGATATTCATTTCTGTTACAGGCTGAGTCGAACTCAAAGCAATAGTGCGGAAGCAAGAACTAGATAAATTGAAAAAATCCATGATCTCAACGAGAATCGAGCCCGCGACCTTACGGCTCGTAACATTTTGTGTCAACGGACTACGCTACCGTATGCCCCTTCTTGTCGCGCTGGTATCAGCTATATTACGTAAGTACACGTATTTAGGTTAATTTGGTGTATTGCACGGCAAGAAGAGGCATGCTTGGTTTTCGATATTTTCTCTAGTTAGGTGTTACATTATTTGATTTGATCGAGACAACTTGAGTTGGTTATCCTAGGATCATTTATTTATTGTAATTCAAGTTGAATTTATATATGTACGAGTATGTTGCTTGTGAATTACTTTTCTCCATTTGCTAAGTGAACTTTGTTGTGGACACAGGATCATTATAACATGTAGGCTACCCGCAGCAGAAGTAATTTTCTTACGTTACTAATGTACAAGTATTTAAATTAAATCAGTGTAAATTAGTTTACTGTCCTCATTACTCCACATCAGTATCCATTTTGGCTCTTCATTTAGTAGTAGCCTTTCTGTAACGTAATAGTCGGCCATTTTGGTTCTCCTGTTGTATGCCTATCGTAATTGCTTTTTTTCTTTTTGTGTTGCATGGAGCCTTGGTCTTCGCTTCGTGTAGGAACTTGTGGGGGGCTCTTTTGGAAAGAGTAGGAAATCTTCTTGAAGTTAACTTGTTCATATTTATTGCACTCCACAACTTGCGATCAAATAGACGCACAGGAAGTCTTAATGGTTCCAACGCTGATATTCGATAACCAAAAAATAAGTACCATGTTGTGAATTCCTTCGTTATGATCTCTGTTCCACTGAGTACGTCGCCAGAAATGACTGAATGTACCAATTATAAAAGTTATTTGTGCTCAACACTGAAGTTGTCTAGTACCACATATGAATGTAATTTGACCAAATAATAAACAATATATTTTGTCAGAAACAGTAACAAGAGACCCTTTGGTTGACTTGAAAGGATTCTGACGATGGCGTATACTGTACTTCTTTTGGCTTATTTTGGACTTAATCCATCGTCTGGTATGTAGAAGACAAAGACCACGACGTTTCGGAGACTGAATCTGTCTCCGTCTTCAGGTGGGTGGGGAAGGATAAACCTACTTAGTTGGGCTCGTTAGAAAGAGCTAGTCTCAATCACCGGACTAGCTGAGTAGGTTTATCCTTCCCCACCCACCTGAAGACGGAGACAGATTCAGTCTCCGAAACGTCGTGGTCTTTGTCTTCTACATACCAGACGATGGATGAAGTCCAAAATAAGCCAAAAGAAGTACAAGAGACCTTTTGTTTGCGTACAGAACACAACATTTTTTACATATCTGTTCTCTAATCTGCGCCCGCTTTAAATTCATATTAAGAACCCATAATACGAAGATCAATTTTGCGCGCACATGGTTTTCGTTTCGACTGTATAAAGTTTCTTTCAATAGAAGTTAAGATTTACATTTTAACATGTCCAAACCTGCAATGCTTCAGCTCCTGATTTATACTTTCTTCCCGCCAACTTCGGAAGTAGTCCCTATCTGTGTTATCGTTCCTTGTTATTTTTATCCAAGTTTATCCGCCCGTCTTGAAGTTCAGCCGTTTCAGCAATGTGTGTGCGTGTATGATCTGTCCGTCTTCTTATCGTCAGCTCTTCAATTCCCGTGTCTGACAGCTGATTCAGCTCTGTAGCTTTGAGGCGCCTGTCGACTGTATTACTTCCCAAGCAGCCTCAATACATATTCATATACGCATATAATGCTTAGTCAGAAAGGTGTTAAAATATATGAAAATTATTGTCTGAGCCCAACGTTTCGCTCAGAATTTGGTCTCAAAGCACAAATATCCACACTGACACACTATCACAAGATGAAGTGACCACAGTGGATGACGAGGGTGAGATATAGGTCTCCTTATGTTTCTGTTTTGATAGCTATTAAGCAGTATAGGACTTTCTGTATATTCACGAATACACTCCATTGTTTCATCAAATGCAATTCGTTAAGAAAAATTATTCTCTTTAAAAAGAATAATTCCAGTGCTTCTTTGTTCTTTCATTAAACGTATTTGGAATAGTGGTGGATTTAAATATGCGAAAAACAGAAATGACTCTATAAAATATTCGTCAAGTATGTGGCATATCAGACTTCTCTTTCTGTGAAAGTAAATACATCGTTACATCTAATACATAACTGTTAAGTGGTTCGTGTTATTAAGAGCATTCAAATTTATTATGAAGTAGCATAAATTCCTTTGAATTTTTTCCCTTGGCACTACAGCCCCAGTGGGCCTAGGCCTACAGCCATGAACTTCTCCGTTCACTTCGGTTTTCCTAGATCTTACAAATTCGGTAGGACTCCTTGGGCGGGTGATCAGCTCGTCGCAAGGCCTCTACCTGTACACAAACACAAAAAAACGCACACTCACAAACTAAACATCCATGCCCTGAGTGGGATTCGAACCCACGATCCCGGTTTCCAAGCGAGCGAAGACAGTACATGCTTCCTTTGAAATTACAACTCAAAATTTTAAGAAAAAGTTAAGTCAAATACACGTAACCTCAATAACATGAAAAGTTCTGAAATATTTGTGTAGCGTCATAAAATTTGTTTTCGGGAAGTGCTCGGTTCAAAACTCTGTCGGGATGTCGCCTATACTGACTAAGTTTATTCGCTGTTTTCTCCAGTCCATTCAGGAAAAGTCAGGCTAATGCTTCGATTAGGCCAAGACCAGCTCCTTCTAAATCCTCTCCAAGTCACCAGTCACTAATCATCCTACCATTCGATGTCTGACAGTTTACGCACTAGCTGCGTTACATAAGGAACAGAAGAAAGAGGCAGAATAAAATATGCACTAAGTGATTCAGCTATCAAGATGAAATGTTTTCGGCGAAGATTTTCTATGAAAACAAACTATGTCTACAAATAATCTATCTTCTCTTCCAACTAGCAAGAGCATTATAATGGTCACTGTCTAAATACATTTTCTTCAGTCAAGACATGACCAGCTGCAAGAGACTGTGGTTGAGTGATTTGAGCACGGAGAAACATTATAAATTGCACTAGCAGCTATTATTTGAACTCTGACCTCATACACTCCACACGCACGTCTCCCGCACTGCACCACACATTATTCTATATGATCTCAAGTGCGACAAATGTGCGAAAATTTTTAAACAAGTAATTATAAACCTAGCAACGACCACCTCTGTGGCCTAGTTGTCAGAGTTCTTGGCTACAGATCCAGAGGTCCGAATTCGATTCCCGGCCCTATCACATTTTCTGAGAAGTAGGTCTGGAACGGGGTCCACTCAGCCTCGTGAGGATAATTGAGGATCTGTTTCAGGGAAACAGCGGTTCCGGTCTAGAAAACCGAAATTAACGGTTGTGGGGATACGTTGCGCTGATCACGCAACATTCTCTATCCGCACTAACCTCGCCTACAAGCGGTGGTCGCTCAGTTGGTATAGTTCACTTGCGGACTAAAGCAACGGAGTATGTTTTTTGTTTCTAATTTCTAGCAAACGTTTCCACATATAGCTCTACACTGATCCACTCTTGTACATTAAGTCAGGTTGCTCTAATGTAACACTGTAAACTTGTATTGGGGAGGTGAACATCGACCCGGACACAGTCTAATCCAGGCCCATGCCGGGATAGTACTTGGATATGATATGACAACTAATTTCCAGATCCTCTTCCAACTATTGTCATTCGATAATAGTTGCTCTCCTTACCGATAGTGTCGTCAAATAACCAGCTGTACTAATTATGCACGCTATCAAAATGGAACTTTGTATCCGACGAAGGCCGAGATTGCAATACCGACTGAAGCATAGATACCGGTCACTCTCGCCTGGCAGTCCTCTCCGTAATTACTGAGAACGATGTCTTCAATATAATAGAATGTAAGACAGAATTGGAAGTCTTAGGCTTTTATACATAAGGAATCATTAATAGATATATGTGGAGCTACCATATTACTGTAAAAGTAAAGTAAAGTAAAGTAAAGCTATCCCTGTAACAGGCCATGAAGGCCCATAAGGTTGTGAGACGTTAAGGGTCCCACATTATCTAGACAATCGGCTCAAAGATGGCGGTAAAGTTGTCAGCCTTACGCGCCGGCCGCGCTTTACTCCCCAGGAAAATTATTTATTTAATTCCTGGTACTCATTTCTGTTAGAGGCTGAGTCGACCCCAGGGCCATAGTGCGGCTGGAAGGATTAGGGCAATTGAAAAAAATCCAATGACCTCATCGGTATTTGAAACCGCGACCTTCCGACTTGTAGCATAGTGTCTTAATCACTGCGCTACCACATTACTGACCGGCCGAAAATTAATTACACAATATTTCAGCATATCCGGAGGATAATTCTATTTTACATCATTGTTTTAAGCGATTATTGGACTATTTAATTCTATGGTAATACAATTTACATCTTTAGGTACATTTAATTTCATTACATTATTCTAAAATTATACTGAGAATATTAATGAGCCTACCAGTATTCAAAGTGAGAACTTTTCCAGTAAAAATCCTCAACGTTATTGCATTGGAGCCTGTCCTTGTAAAACATTAATCCTAGGCTTAATGTAGTGTATTATTCATGTCACGTATCGGAGTGTCTCGAAAATACAAGTTCTTGAAGTAATGTAAATACGTATTTCACGTGCATTGAAGATACTAGTGTGAGAACATAGAAAAATTATACTCTTCTCAAACGGAATTTTATACTAAAGAATTGAATGGCGAGAACGTGTTGAAATCACAGATAAAAGAGAGTTTTTCTATGGTACAGGTAGAACGGAGGAGTGGTAGAAGACAAACAAAAAAGATGGATTGACCAAAGGAGACTTTACTTGGGACGAATCGGGCCACTGGGATCTAATCCTTCAAATTCGTGAGAATGCCAGTACACGCAGTGCTTACTTTACGTTCAGTAACAGATCGCAGATCATTTCACTCTACCGTAAATTTCTTGTACTTCTAGTGAGTCAAAATACGTTTCACTATGAAGAGTAATTGAAAAATGACACGTTGTGTTATAAATTTCTATTCCTTCAGACTTCGAACTTTTATTCTTTCGTGTCACCTTAAATGCATGTTTCTTCTCCCACATTCGTCTTCATTCAATCAAGCTCCAACTGTCATTTGTATCTTCACTTCTGTGGTTCATGTAAATGTAAAGGCGCGTCCACATTACTCGTGCTCGTGCTCATGCTCGCCAGGCTTGTGCTCGTCGGGAGACTCGTCTGGCTTTTATTTGTGCCGGTAAATCTTCCTCCACACTACTTCAGTTGCTCGCCAGGCTTGTGCTCGTCGGGAGTCTCGTCTGGCTTTTGCTTGTGCTCGTAAATCTTAGTCCACACTACTTCAGTTGCTCGCCAGGCTTCGGCGCGTGAGGATCCGTATATTTACTCGTAGTGTGTATAGGCTGTACTCGTATTTTAATTTATTGGCTATAGTTTTTAAATTAAGAATTTAAAATTTGCTTGTCTCGTGACTTGTCATATCGTCCACATTACTCGCGAGCATAGCGAGTCACATGAGCACGAGTAATGTGGACGCGCCTTAATATTTCTCTACTTGCTTGGCTTTCTCTCTGACTACTGGTTTAGAATACCAAACGTCATACCCAGAACGACTGTGTATCTGACCCGATTTTCATGTGTATTTTACTCTCTACATAGTTAGAGGGATATATGGTTTGGAGGCCTTCAGGCCTACGAGTTGTTTTTATTTACATTCTTCCATCTCTTTCTTCTCCATCTCTGTGCTTGCATTCTTTGTTAACTCAGAACGAAAAGGGCCGTTCCTCTCGTGCAACCCGTCCCCCTTCACAACTCCCATTTGTTTCACCCTGTTTTCTTTCCTGTATGGCGGTTTTTGCTCCCTAGCATCGGCAAAAGCCTTCCCATGCTCCCTCTCGTATGTTCCTTCTCCTTGCTTTTCACTATTATACTGAATATCCACGACATTGAAACATCCGCTCATGTAATTCTCACAAAAATGGCTTTCCACTTCCTGCTTCTTTCCAGAATTTTTATTGTTTGTTTTGGTTTTTATTCTTTTCACTACCACGCTGCTTAGTCATGACATCAATAAACAAATCCCACTCCTGTGCTTCTTCTTCCCCATCTTGCAATTGTGTTCACTTTTCCCCGTTTGCAGTGTTTCTTCGTTATGGCTTCCACTTTGCAATGAGAGAGGCGCAGAAGAAACCACTCGACCATTAAGTTGCAGAAACTACCATGTTCTCAACCTCTTCCGCAACCCTACGGGCGTTTAGCATATGCTTATGCTCAGTAATGATCTCTGAAAGAGGAGGAAGCAATAACAAGTGAAGTCTTGTTGAAAGCTGTGTCATTGTTTTGCCAGGTGGTTACTCAATAAACAGAAAGAAAGCAGTTGAGGTTCGTCCGTGTGACTGATAAAGACAGCCGGTCAGAAACGAATAGTATGTGTATAAGAATAAGTTATAATATCGGTTTTGTGGGTGAATTAATCTGCTTCAACTCTTTGGTAGGCCGTACACCGGCATGCGTCAAGACACGATGTCTGTGACATGACGCAAAGAAAGGAGCACAGTTGAAACGAATGAGATTATGAAAACCGCCGCACACCGGTTTGAGTCATGATGCTGACATCAGCTTCATGCTGACGAATCACGAATAAAGCAAGAATGCATCTTTTGTCTCACGTCTTGATGCTTGGCTTGAAGCATTTTGTATGCGGCCGCCCGTTATCTTGAAAGTCTGTCCTCAACAGATTGTTAGTTCAAGCGAACTAGTCTTTGTAACATTTTCCTTACATCTTGTAGCAGCCAATAAATAATAATAATAAAAAAAACGATCATCCACTGTAATGTGAACTGTAGTTAATAGCGGCAACTAGTGGCCTTGTGAAAAAAATAAACAAATTAGAAATAAAAAGAATTGTTCTATTTTCTGAGATGTAGACCCGCGCAGTCTGTTGAAAGTCAACCGACGTTTTCGACGAACATGTCACAACCATTTTCATGGCTGAAGCGCAGGCCAAGAAAGAAGCCAACATGAATCTGACAGCAAGCAAAGGGACGCTGTTGTTTGCTCCATGCTTGTTTCTTCCTTAGCTAACTGAAATGGAGGCCATATCGTCCTCGGACACGTCTGTTTACTTTCAATGGTGTTATATCCCAGAAGACAGAACTCTTATTATTATCATTATTATTATTGCTAGTAGGGTGGGACTAAGTCCGTTGTACTGCGGCCACTACTGGCCTGTTGTACCAGCCCCAGATGATAGGTGAGAATGACTGTGGAGCAATTGGTGGAACGAAGATTGGCAGGGGAAACCGAAGTACTCAGAAAAAAAACCTGCCCCAGCGCCACTTTGTTCACCACAAATCCCACTTGACCAGAGCCGGGATCGAACCTGGGCCGCCGTGATGGGAAGCCAACGACTAACCGCTTGAGCTATGGCGCGGCCAGCCAGAACTCTTCAAACTACTGCTGTGGGAGACTCGGATCATACAAGAATGAAATGCTTCGTACACACACGTATGCTACGTTTCCTGAATGACTTTATATATGATTGTAAGGCACGTGGTAGCGTAGTTGGTTGAGGCACTATGCTACAAGACGGAAGGTCGCGGGTTCAAGTCTCGATGAGGTCTTTGGAGTTTTTTCAATTGACCTAATCCTTCCGGCCGCACTATGGCCCTAGGGTCGACTCAGCCTCTAACAGAAATGAGTACCAGGAATTAATTAAATTATTTTCCTGGGGAGTAAAGCGCGGCCGGCGCGTAAGGCTGAAAAACTTACCGCCATCTATGAGCCGATTGTCTAGATAATGTGGGACCCTCAACGTCTCACAACCTTATGGACCTTCACGGCTTCTTACAGGGATAGCTTTACTTTTTACTTTTATATAATGACGCTGTTTCATCTTACTCTGTTATCATAGAGCATCTACTGAGATGTCAAGATGATCACGTAACAGACACCTAACCGGTTAAAAGTCTGATGTTTACTACCTCTTCCAAGTAGGTCCCATTTCAGGAGAAGCTGAATTGACGGACTTGTGATCGTAGATTTGCTGCAGTTACACTGACTACCATTACAATCGATATTAGCGACTGTTGATTTGCCTGGTTAAAACGGGAAACACTTTAGTATGGGCTAGAAGTAAAAACAAATATATCCACATATAAGTTCATGTCTTGTTAACAAAATGCAGAACATAATCGTAATATCAATATAGTTAATAAAGCATTAGAATGTATGATAAAATTTGAATATGTTATTTTGTAACAACAGTGACAAATCCAATTTTTTAAGGAAATAAAAAATAACAGGAAAATGCTTAAGATCATTCACTTCAAGGGGTGCTATGTGTCCCGGCTCTCGTACCACCCTCGATCTGATCATCCTAATATTATTTAGCGAGGAGTACATATTATGAAGCCCCTGAATAGGTATGCAATTATTTCGTCCTTCTTAGGTACAAATATTCCTTTCACTAGGCTCTCTCAGTCTACATTTTTCCCTTAATGCAAGGCATTAATTTTCACACCGGTACAAAACTACAAAGTATAATTTTGAATGCAGTTAAAAGACCCCGCCTGAAAAATAAAATTGGAGTGTAACCGAAGAGATTAGCACATTCAGGAGTGTAATTTGTTCACTATGAAGTCTGAAGGTTGTAATTCAGTGTTGTGAGTGTCTAACTGTATTTGGGTGCTTCAACCAGTATTTACCGCCAAGGATTGGAGCGTGTCCCGCCCACCGCTCTGACAACGGTCACGGCAGTGTGATATTGAAACCCACTGGGATACTTGCATGAGACAAGCTTCATTACGCACTGCACGCTCCCAGCTGTTGGTAGCCGACATCCGAAATCGGGAACAGATCAATAACTAATTATTGTGAAAATTAATGAAACAGTGCAAGGATCCCATGCTGTTTACAAATGTACAGAATCACACGCCATTCTCCAGCATGTGGACAGACTATACCGGCTTTGGATCCAAGGTTCATATCATACCTGGCTGTTACCTACATCACCACACTTTCCTTTCTTACGTACGTTACATAGGATCTATTGGGGAAGAGTATTGTGAATTATGATTTGGTAAAAGTAAAGGTAAGGCATGTACTGTCTTCGCTCACTTGGAAACAGGGATCATGGGTTCGAATCCCACTCAAGGCATGGATATTTAGTTTGTGTGTGTGCGTTTTTCTGTTTGTGTACAGGTAGAGGCCTTGCGACGAGCTGATCACCCGCCCAAGGAGTCCTACCGTATCTGTAAGATCTACAAAAACCGAAGTGAACGGAGAAGTTCATGGAGGTAGGCCTAGGCGCACCACTGGGGCTGTAGTGCCAAGGAAAAATAAAAGTAAAGGTAAATTTTCCCTGTGCCTAATAAATTATGAAGACATGAAGACAGATGGGGAAGTGGAGGTATAGCTCCACCTTTCTTTACTTCAGCACTAGATGGAGATGAGTGGGCAATGTCACGCCCGGTCACTTTTCTTCCGACGAAAAACCCGAGGTATCCATCGGATATGAGGTTGAGCCTTTCTTGGCGCTATGAAAGAGAGAAAAAACCTTACCCTGCCAGTAATCAAACCCAAGTGGTCCAACCCGTAGCCACTAACTATACCAACTGAGCTATTCCGACTCATAATTTGCTAGAGTATGCTATCGCAGTGTTATATCTTGGGGATTAAGGTCACCTAAGAAATTTTCATACAGGATAACCCGCCTCTGAATTGATATACCAAACGTGAACCTCCCGATGCAAAGCAAGTGTGCTATTAGATAAATCGCGATATTCTATAGGCATTTTCACGATGAGGAAAGGCACTTTATATGTTTTATTGCCTAATTTAATGAGCCTTTTCTCTCTGTGAATTTCTATAATTTTGAGTATTAGATATCACACTTTGAACACAAACAGTACGCGTTATATAGGCCTGTTACATAGGAAAGAGATCAGTATAGGGCCTACCTGCAGGTTGAATTGCAAGAGATCAATTCCTGGAAGAACAGGCGATTAGTCATTTCTCCAGTACACCCAGAAATGTTTGGGGATCTCAGCTTCCCATGTAACTCGCAGTTGGGTACCTTTCCTCGGAAGTAAATAGGTTAGACACTGAGCCTGACTACATCACATACAGAACAAGTTATAATTACGGAATATCTTGTTCATTTTCAAGTAACCGTGTACATACTTAATAAATATATAGGCACCGTACTATACCGTACTTTATAAATGTCCAAATTTCCGTATCTTATATCAACAACCAGCTTCTACACATATGACAGAAACACAGGACAAAACCGCATATCACATAAAGCACTCTTTGTCTCTGTATGAAAATATTCTGATTAAGCAAAAAAATCATTTGTAAAATCGGAGCTAGTAATTTGTCATGTGACAACCAATCAGCATTACACTTCTCTAGCAACTGGAGCATGCATTAAACACTGTTTTACATTTCGGTCACAGTCGAGGTACGCTGCTGCAGCATATGCCTGCCTAAATTGGGTTACATATTACGTGTATATATGGAGAAGTGTAACTAGTGCTATCATATCTGTGAGGCCTTAGCAAACATGGCGGAGATGCGAAATGCTTCATTCGAAGAAAGAGAACACCCAGAAAATCAAGCTAGAAAACGATATTCAAGAAGTATTGTATGATTGTGTAGACTGGATTCAACTGGCTCAGGATAGGGTGTACTTGCGGGCTTTGTGTAGAAGTAAATGAACCGATTAGTTCCATAATCCTTTGACCTGTTGAGTAGTAATAAGTTTAACGAACAGACACAGGCATTTTGGAGTCATTATAATTATTATTCGGTTAAATGCAAAAGTGTATTCTGCATCAAAATTTGTGCTCTTTTCCGCATTGTTTATATCTATGTTCGACATGGTAAACCTGTCTTGAAGGACCTACACGACTACAAGCATTTCTAGATAATTCCGTAAAAGTCGTTACTTAGTTCAGGCCATTAGTTCATGCCTCGGGGGCCGGGATCAACTCCAAGACATTCCAGGAGGAATTTGTTGTTTATGAAGTGGCATTTGGGGTAGGTTTTTCTTAGAACAGTTTTCTTCCGCCAGTGAGGACTAGTACCGCTTCGTACACATATTACATTCGGGGGCTAGTAAAATAGGCCCAAGTGAGAAGGCTGCACCATCCAGAGACTGAGAATTTCACCCACCCCTAAATTAATAACGAACGATAGCAACTGAAACATAATTGCGTGGATCACGGTCTTCGAATAATGGTTTATATTTACTTAGCATGGTAGCAGGCCACTATATTCTCTGTCCGTATGGAATTTGAACGTTCCTGACCTTCAAAAAATAACAATTACCGTAGCTTTTAATCTGAGCGATGCGATTCAAATCTTGAGCGGTCCCATGTTTCATTTTCCTAGGCCCGTAAACCCTTTTTTTGGTAGTCACTCGAGGTAAATTCTGGTACAGTACCTTAAAATAAGTCAGGACCTTTCCTTTCACAGCCTTATAATTTCAAAATACACACTCATTTCTTTGTTTAACTCTGTATTACGTACAAACTTCAAAATGACATCATTAAGAAGAGAACGAGAAGATATATTCTTCTTCCAGCTGCCTCCTGATTTTAAATTATTGATCATCCTACTTTTGACATCACAGCTTCCCCCTAAGTCTTTCGATAAATAAAAGTAGTAACCGTTTTTAAATTCAGAATTATTTATATACAGGAGTCCCAAAAAATGTACTCACCCTTTTAATTACACCAAATGCAATGTTCTTTAAAATAGATATCAGGTTAATGATTTAAATTGAAGAAAACAAGTCTACTGTACCATGCGTGTTCGCAAATATTTAAACTGACGACCATAATTATCCAGACAGAGCTGATAACGCGGAACAGTGAAATCACAAATTGTACGAAGCATTTCATTTTTAATTTGAAGACATCGTCTTTCAAAATTCCAGTATTTATAATAGTCTGTGAAAATGCTATGGTTGTCTACGTACCAATCTTCCGGTTTGACCGAAGAAACTTTATAGCTTAACACATATTCAAGACAAGATACTGCTAGAAGTAGTAAACTGACACAGACATTGTGAGATAAACGGAAAACAATTGAAGGTGCGAGTATCAGTAGTTGAATCAGTTTCTAGAAATGGGAACGAGCAACACAAGAGTGAGGTTCGTTTTCTCTGATCCCGGATTTCGAGGTGTCGATTCTATCAGACAAACACTTTAAAAGAGTACTTTAAAACGATGTTAAAGGGGACTAAAGGTTCCCAGAGAGCAGTAGTTTCCAGCACACTTAATATTGGAGGCAGTCTGCTGACTTTCAAGTTTAGTAATAAGCAGAAACTAAGTTCTTCTCAGGTTCTTTGCGTTGGAAACCACTCATTTCATTACGATTATGGGCCGGATTCTTTTCTAAAATATCTTATTTATGCACGGGTGTAAAGCCCCTTGAAAATATGTTTACAATGGAACTTCTGTTCAACTGGATTTGAGTTACTCTCAGCGGTGGCTGTGATAACTTCTGTCTTTGGGGACATGTCTCTGTGCAATCACTTAAAAGTGAACCACCGTTTCGTATAAATATATCGCCTGCATCTTCAGGGAATAATAATGATCCCAGTTCCTTTTCTAACGTGTGGCATAAAAATCAGCAGCAAATTTGAGTCTAGACAAATACAATGCTTTAAAAACGATGGGAATGTGTTAATGAAACAAGTTAAACTTAGAGGAGTTGTGCTGAAGAGAACAACGGCCGAATCATCACAAGGCCTGTACGTGAAACAAAGGACCCGGTTTACATGTAAGTAACGTTAGAGAGTACGCCCCATATGCAGTGATTGACTGGCACCGATTAGTTTAATGTCCTTCCCTTTCCATGTAAGTGTGACGGGATAGCGGTTTTGTTAAACAGGATGCCGATCTGCGCTTGAACGCCGAGAAGGAGACTGTGTGAGACCTATTGTAGAACAAAACAATATGGCTTCTTCCCTTATTACTCATATTTCACTTCTCGTTTCTTCATTCACTGATGATTTTTCCTGCAAGAATAACTTTTTGCTGTCTAGTAAAGAGGGCTTAAGCAAAACATTTTTATGGGGGTGGGCATAAGCTAACGAAAGAGATTCCATTTCTTATTACGCACTGGGATACCGCATCTGTAACTTTCATCACATAAGGAATTGTATAAGCCCTCAATTCGGCCTGAAACTGCGAAAATATTGCGTAGACAAAGCGAGACTTTAGGTTCTCAAGGCAATAATTATGAAGAACATTATCTTGTGTGACGTACGGCAGTTTAGCCAATTCGGAGAACTCACTGCGTCCATCTTCAGGATCGAAGAGTAAGCAGAGGAAACAAAAAAGCAGCAAGCACTCTGCAATTAGCTACCAGGAGTTAATGAACATAAATACATTAACGACATATAATTTATATTTTCCTTTTGACACTACAGCTCCAGTGGGCCTAGGCCTACCTCCATGAACTTCCCTGTTCACTTAGGTTTTTCTAGATCTTACACATTCGGTAGGACTCCTTGGGCGAGTGATCAGCTCGTCGCAAGGCCTCTACCTGTAGACAAATACAGAAAAACGCACAGAAATATCCATGCCCTGAGTGGGATTCGAACCCACGATCCCGGCTTCCGAGCCAGCGAAGACAGTGCATGCCTTAGACCGCTCGGCTACCGTGACCGGCATATATAAATTATACTCACCTTTAAAGCAAAAGTATTTCAAACTTTTGTGGCGCAATGGTTAATACTAGTACGTCGGTCATATGTTTTTATAGTCAATAACATACCGATTATGGATTCACTTTGATTTCCAGAATTATGCACATTTCTTTCCGTACCGCTAAAGCCTGTTTTTTTTTGCGAATTATTAATACAAGCTCTTCTTTTAAACTGCTAAAATATCGGATTCTTCGGGCATAAAGGAACTGAATTTTTACCATGCCTGTGGCTGATACCTTCGAGGGGACGGAAAGTTCCATAAAAAATTACTACGTAAAATTTTGTGCCTAACAAATATGGGCCTATTGATTAAACAAGAATATAATATATCAAATATTTATTGTTATAACAATATGGAACTGAGTTATTTTTAGTAGTATCATTATCAATCTGGTACAATAGGCCAGTAGTGGCCGCAGTACCAAGTGGACTTAGTCTCAGCCCACTAAGAATAATCTTTATTAAACGGTTCTTATTCTTATTGTGCTGTGTCTGTAATTGGCCTTGCGGCTGTTGACTCGGCACATTAATAATAAAGAATTGAATTGAATAGAACTGAATTGAATTAAGAGAGATGACTTTATCATTTGTAATAGCAATACGACATATGAAAATCTAAATATCTCTTAAAATAAGCATTCTTCCCAACCGGGGATCTCTCTTCGAGAAACAGAAACCAGTCCAAGTTTGTCGGCACTGATGTGTAATTCAGATAGGCAGAGAAATCACATTCAGCACCAGTAGCGATTATGTTGTTATAGCGAAGAATAATTTTATTTTATTGTGGGAAAGAATTTGGACATATCAACATTTTACAGTGGTTTCTTCTCTGGCTCATTCTACGACGCCGTCAATATCCAGAATACGCAGGGCCGAAGAGTAGGATGACAGGTGAGTAATGAACTGTAAGTGATTTGAAATGAAGCTGGTGTGATTATTCGAGGTGCCATGCCTGAATGGACTGAGGAAGATCACGAAAATCTAAATCATTATCATAAACGTTCCAGCTGAGATTCGAATATAGCGAATTTCGAATATGAGTCTAGAATGTTATTGCTACACCAGTCTGATCGGTGTGAACGCTTTAACAGTTATAATATGCAGGCTACGGTCTCCCTATGTCATGGAGTTTCGATGAAGATTGAAGACTTTTAGGAGGGGGAACCTGCTGCTTTCATTTTTCACCCTGAAGCCACAGGTAGTAGGTTAGTCAAAACTCTGCAAACGCCTACCAGACTAAAAAGTGTTCTAATCAAGAAAACAGAAGTCTTCATTTTGACTGTTGTAAAAATCTCAAATTTTCGAACAATTGCAAAAATCATTCTTGTCGTATAGTAAATATGACTATACCAGTTATAATTTCCTTCACTTTCGGTAATTCTTTGTGCGAAGAGACGCAAGAAGCCATAATGATACTCTTTCAACAACTGAATCCAGCCGCTGCTGTAAAGCCATCTATTTGTCTCTCCAACTGAAACGTCCGCGAAAATATCCTAAGACTTAGCGGATATCTTCTACCATCCATCTGCTGAGAACAACGACTGAAGGGGCCCTCGTACTACACATCTTTTCTGCTCTGCACTTGAGAGACAGGGAGCAGAACAAAAACGCGAGGGCAGGCACTGTCATCAAGTCATATTAAAGCGAATGACACATTCAACGTAAATAGCCATGTAATGATGTCGCAATTCGTTCAGATGGCGCCGTTGAATCCTGCCTCGCATTAGAAGATAATAGGGCATCGTTACCGCGACGCCGAACGAGAGAGTCTGAACTTTCCACGTGTCCTAAAGGAAGCTTGGATGCCGCCACGGATCGCAACATGCAATCGTGTTTCTACTTGCTCCAACTTTGGAAATCATGAAAATATAACCCTCTACCTTTTTATCTTCATTCTCTACCAAACATGTTCCCGGAAATCATGCTTCTACTACTCTATAGTTCCCTCCTTCTCACAAACGCACAAACTTTTTGGAATGTGTGTTGGTTCTAGCGTTTGTAGACAGACGCTTTCGCCGTAGGTCCAATATCGCCCTTCTCCCATTTCTGTGTGGACCCTGCCACTAAATCTCGCACAAACACATATACATATAGGTTTATGCGTGTCACTACCCCACGCTACTATTCGAGTCCCTACGCTAAAAGTCTCCACCTCCTTATTACTTCCACCCCTGCAACACCCTCTCTCCTCCCCCAAAACTAAAAGAGGCTGCAACAAAAATCCGGATACTATAAACAAGAACTACGAGACCGACCCCCTCATCCCACGAACTCACAGGGGTTCATTTACAAGACTAACAACAAGCTACCCTATTTGCTGCTGCATAATGCTCGTATATTAAAAAGAAATGCCCTTCTCTATATATGGCATAATAATTAATGGCTTAGATACAACAGGAGAGAGAAGAACTAAAAGAAAGAAAGCAGAGAGTCTGAAATTTACGGTTCACTTAAAGCTACCCAACATCGAACTCATCCCTTCAGAAGTGGAGTCATTCTTTCTCTCTCTTTCGTGGATTCCTGTCACTTGCTTGCGCCAATAACTCGGTTCGCCCTAATAGGACGGCATAAAGGATTCAGCCCTTGTGTTCCTGGACGCTGAGGTTATCTTCGTTAGTGTCCTGCACAAAACAGAACTTCCAGAAAATTTCAACTGATATTTCATTAATTTGCTCGAATACAAGCGATGAAGAACGTTAAATAAGGAGTTCAGTTAAGGGTTTTCTTATAATTATGCAAGTTGAATGGTTAAATAGAATATGTGGTCTGCTTACAGGATTAATATATGGTTTTATTAACTTGACGTAACTATCTTTATGAGCCTGGCAATTTGTACTTCAAGACCAAGACAAAGAACATCAAACTTACACAAGTATAGAATTTCTATTATCGAATTCACTGAAGCTAATGAAAATCATAATTATAAAGTAGGCCAAGGTTCATAGAAGACCGTAAAGACAAGAAGCATGTAAGGTATTATAACGTGTTTGGAGTTGGTACTTCCATGGCAACGCAATAACAGTGAGTTGTTGCTTCTCAAGAAGAGCTCAGTTCCATCAGTAAGTAAGTAAGTAAAGTAAGTGATCGGCATAAATTATACTGATCCATACAGGTCTGTCAGTATACTGACAACCGGCATATTTATATGCCTCAGACAGTATCAAATTTCTGTCGTAATTGAGCAAACATTGTAACTGGCGCTGAAATCACTAATGAAGACATAGCACAAACACAGCTACTCTGCGTCTGGTTTTCTTATAACATGAGTGAATCTACGGATTCATTAGAACTATAAACAAATATTCAATTTTGGGACATATGCTCCAACGCTTTAACAACGGAAATGAGGTTCTGTCTCTTTATGTCTTTATATGGTTAGTCTGTATCTCTTTACTAGCGAATTTATTTAGAAATTCATGTAAGAGCGATGAAGTTTCCGAGACCGTCCCATACTATCGCCTATGTTCCAAACCAATTTGTTCTAATGAAGAGGTTAAGTTGATGAAAATAATTATCTAAACCGTGTGGAATAAGATTTCCTGAGCAGTATGATACATAAGATTTACACAGTGATCCATATTTTTTCCCCCTTGGCACTACAGCCCCAGTGGGCCTAGGCCTACCTCCATGAACTTCTCCGTTCACTTCGGTTTTTTTTCTAGATCTTACACATTCGGTAGGATTCCTTGGGCGGGTGATCAGCTCGTCGCAAGACCTCTACCTGTATGCAAACACAGAAGAACGCACAACCACAAACTAAAGATCCATGCCCTGAGTGGCATTCGAACCCACGATCCCGGTTTCCAAGCGAGAGAAGACAGTACATGCCTTAGACCGCTCGGCTACCGAGACCGGCCAGTGATCCATATTCATTGGCAATTTTGGGTGTTGTATAGTGCCCAATAGAAAACCTAACAATCCAATTGATACGTACGAGTACTATGGACAAATATCTGTCGCAAATACCAGACTGTGACAGATCATTACAGAACATCTCGAGAGGTCTCCTGCCTTGATACTTTTGAGCCTGATAGAGGAGGCAGTAATTTCTCTTAAAAGTTGTAACGTTTTGTTTCGGTGCAAAGATAAATATTTAAAAAATATGTACTTATGTTATAGACAGTAATCAAAGTTATTCAAGTTTAGTATGAAGTCACTCTAACGCAGGGAAGCACAACTGATGAATATGAATGTAATAATTTAACTGTGAAATTTTACAGCAATGAAATGTCTACTGTAAGCAGTTTACACTGCACTGCACAGACACGAGTACTAATCCCATTAGTTATGTCTGAAGTCGCATAAACATCACTTTCGGCTTTCTGCAATGCTTTGTGTTAGGTAGGAGAGGGCAATCCAGTCTGGAATGATAAACAACAGAACAGAGAGTGTCAGTTACCACCTTCCCAGTATTGGCACTGGTTGCACAAAGGGCGTTTGGATCGTGACTGAATCATTTTGGTAGGCCAAGTGACACCAAACAATAAAGGGATTAGTAGTCTTTGTTCTCTCATGCGTGGAGTCCCTCAAGCATTATACTGATTTCAGAGAGGGCTGCAGTTCGCTCTAAAGGACTCTGCGCTGCTACCATTGGACTTAATTCGTATTTCTCGCAGTTATCTTAAAAGTTTCTCAGATTACTGAGGAAGTTTCATGTGGATTACTGTATTCTAGTATGTGACACAATGCAGTATGATTAGATAGATAGACAGACAGATAGATTTTTTAAATCGCTTAGTGAGGGGGGTGGAGTCCAACTGGGTCCACTCGGCACGGCGGCCACTGATTGGCTTATTGTAGCCTGCCCGGGGTGATTATGATGATGAAGAATTTGGTGGAATGAAGATTGGCAGGGGAAATCGAAGTACTCGGAGAAAACCCGCCCAGCGCCACTTTGTCCACCACAAATCCCACTTGACCAGACCCGGGATCGGACCCGGGCCGCCGCAGTAGGAAGTCAGCGACTAACCGCTTGAGCTATGGAACGGCCATAGATAGATAGGGTAAGTTCTTGGTACCAAAGTGTAAGCTGTAACATCCCAAAAAGGCAGTAATGTTCATGGCCACAGCAGTGAGAACATCAAAAGTCTGACAAGATTCTGGAGACGTATCCGAAAATAATATAATACCAGTCCGTTCGAAGTTGAACTTGGTTCCTACGTACATACCAACGCTGTAAATTATTACGCGAAAATTAGTAAAGCAACTGAAAGATGAAACGTACCTCGCCATTTTAGATTTAAATGAAAATATCAGCTCCTCTACACGAATGTTCAATTAAGGAAGTTTTATATTAATACATTCGACAAATTCATACTTACGTTTTTATTATACCGACAATCAGAATAAAAGAAAGGTTCTGTCATTTGCTCGATATGTTAGGATCTATCACATAATCTCCAGGAGTGCGTTCTACTGTCACCCAAACTTTTAATGTTTACATCAGAGACATTTCACATGTTATACATTTAACAAAATTTCTAGACGTTGCAGTAAACACTTATTAAAATATTAACAATATGTTTTAATATTCGCTTTAGGTTGAATAATTAATTTCTACACAAAGAAAAGAAGGCAAGTCATATGTAAGTTGTGAGCCTTCTCCAGAAATCTCCAATCTGCATCACAGCCGCTTTCCTTCATTTTACTTTGTCTTTACCCACTTTTCCGTACTGTAACTACGGTGGGAGCTGAAGTCTTGCCATCTCCTATTAGAAATATTCCAAAATTTAAGAATCGGCGAATCTTTAATTCCACTTTCCCCATACATTTTCATAATGTGCTGTTTAACTGAGAACACGAACAAATTAATTTTTATACAAAATTTTACTCTCGACTTGCAATTATCCGTAAGCGTCAAGCGCTCGTCAACTTCAGAATAAATGTAGGCCTATGTATGCTGCACGTGTATGGCCTATTTCATTCACTACTGCATACATGCTGAAGTCTCATGTACTTCTCTATACCTATCATCGCTTTCAAATCACGGAAAACTTGAAGACAAGATGCTATACTGCAGACCGGCCACTGGACAAGAGGTAGAAAATCTGATGATAGTGATGATACTTCATTTTGTTCCTGGACAAACTCAGAGGTAATGTTTCATCTAAACTTAAGGAAAACGGCCAACTAAAAATTCAACCATAATATTGTCACACGTAAAGTGACTATAGACGGGGTTTGATTGGTAATCAGCTTTAGTGTACTCTTACAGATCGTAACTACAATTAACAATAACAGCGTTATGGATTTGCACACTTAAATAGCTAAATATGCAGTAAGTCTTCTTGTCTTCACGTGGATTTCTGGTAACCCTTTCCATCGCAGTAGATTCCTCAGCACCCGTGGTCAGCAGCTTCTCCTTGCTGGCTGGCAGCTATCTCACAACTATCTCGGCGTTGCTATGCAACAGCTCACAATGATGACAGTGAAGACTAGTGGAAATAGACTGAGAAGATTAGTGTGGAGTGATTGTAAATTGTGTAAATCAGCAATAGTGCAATAATTATTTGTAGTTACGCTATGTAGGTGGTTAATACATCCGGTTACCAATGCGAACCCTGTCTTTAGCCACTGTGACACGTGACAATATGTTATACGAGTAGATCTGCAGTGAAAAGCAACATAAGGGCTTGGCGACCGAAGTTCGATTCAGGAGATGAGAAGTATTTTCTTTACCTGCGAGTCTAAACCGGCCCCTAGTTCGCACAACCTCCTGTCTCTTCTGTGGATTCCTTCGCCTGGGGTAAAGCAGCAGCAGCAGCAAGCATCTGATCACTCACGTCTGTATACAGAACATCCCAAATGCAAAAAACGAATTGTGATATACTCAAAATAAGAAAATATAAAGTCCATCAAATGTAACTATTCTAATAATTAAATAAACAAGATCTTCCCTGCCTTACATGAATTCACCTCCATCTAATGCCAAAATCAAGAATGGGCTTCGTGGAGTAAAGCTTAATTAGTTGAGCACAGCGACAAATTTGCCTTTTAAATATTTTACCTTCACTTGCCTCACATGCTTCGGTTAATGGTCGTCATCAGGAGGCAAACCAACATCATGAAGGAAACAATTTACATAAAGTTGTTATTAAAGCATCACTGAAGGGACTGAGGATAGGTGCGAATATCATCACTAAGTAATTAAAATCAAATAAAATTAATTATAAAGGTAATGTTACAGTGGTAATGACAGTTGTAATACTCACACCTACCACCAGTTGTTTGAATGATACTGTAATATAACTTATTTAAAATATTTCCATCATAAGGTTGGTTTGCTTTCTGATAATGGCCACTATTGGCACAAACAAGTGAGGCAGAAACGATTCGAATTATTTAATTATTAAATAGTTACGCTTCATAGAATTATTTTCTTTTCTGTGGCGCTACAGCCCCAATTTGGGCCTAGGCCTACCTCCATGAAACTCTCCGTTTCACTTCGGTTTACTAGATCTTTCACATGCGGTAGGACTCCTTGGGCGAGTAATCAGCTCGTCGAAAGCCCTCTACCTGTACACAAACACAAAAAAACGCACAGAAACATCCATGCCCTAAGTGGGATTCGAACCCACGATCCCGGTTTCCAAGGGAGCCAAAACAGTACATGCCTCAGACCGCTCGGCTACCGTGACCGGCGCTGCAGTGTTTAGAGATCTTTAATTCCATAAATCCGTTACTGTTCTGCTCTAAGGGCCCCCATACACACACAGTTTGGCCTCCAGTTCGGCCTGCACAGTTGAAGACTGAAAGGTAAAACTGACGTGTGTGGTGCGGCAGGCCGGCCAATCGTTTGGACTGTTGGCCTGTGGGAAACCCGTCAGTCCGTCAGTTCTGCCTGCAGGACCGTAACACGTGACGTGTGTGACTCAGCAATATAGGCTGGAAGACCGTGATTGTGGCATGAAGCCTGCCGCTTTATCTGCGCGTGTATGGGGAGGAAAGGGATGGGGTAAACTGTCACAGTTTTGCCTGTAAGGTCGATCGGAAAGCCAAACTGTGTGTGCATGGGGGGCCTAACACACAGTTGAGGTTTATAACGACGTCAGCACTACAACAAATACATCGCTAGTGGCGATACTTCTACCGAGGGAATTCTCTCATCCCCTCCAACTTCGGATATTTCATTAAAGCGGAGACCAGCTGTTGGTACTTGCAGTGCCAGACCAAGCACAGGTTCACAAAGGCATGACCAGTAGCTGCTCAAAGAGTGCATAAGGCATAACAGCCAGTTGCAATACAAACATGCTAGGAAATACAAGTATACCGTAACATTTCCTCGCCGTTCGTTTACATTAGTGTGCCGATCTCGAAAATTATACAACTTTGTGGAGAAAGTGTATTCGTATTTCGTGTTTCTCTTGAAAGTCTTCTCCAAACATTTTTCGGTCTGACATTCTGTAGGGACCTACGTGAGAGTTAAGCTCGAGGTAAGCTCACAAACACTTTCAGATCTGTACTTCTTTTGGCTCATTTTGGACTTCACCCATCGTCCGGTATATAAAAGACAAAAAAAAAAAAACACGACGTTTCGGAGACTGGATCTGTCTCCGTCTTCAGGTGGATAGGGAAGGTTAAATCTACTTCCAGATCTTATTGTAAAGTGTACGTTAATGATAGTAACGGAATTCCGGATTTGACTGCCGTTCTGTTAGGAAAAGCCCGAAAATTCGGTGAAATATATTGTCTTCATCTTCAGGGTTGACAATGCAACAATGCAAGCACGCAGCAAGAAACAATAGCAAACAGGTGTTATTTTAATCCGATTTAACTCAATATTGGAATGGGTCACGAATTTTAATTAATTATTTTTGCCCGATTGAACTCTAGTACTAGAATGGGTCACAAATTTTAATTAAACTCCTCAATACAAGAATTTCATGAAAATACTTTCAGCGATTCTCGCTTGTTTCAAGCATGCACACGGAGAAAAGGGAACAACGCTAATGAGCTATACACAGCGGTGAAAGTGTTGCTAAACAAGGGAACGTTCCTATACCCTGTGACTAATGGGACTTTCAGAAATAATTTTTACGAGACCCGAAAAACTATTCAAGTTAGACATTATTCTTTTCTATACATGGGAACAACAAATTATTTTCCCATTCTATGAGCAGGGTCGCGCGGTAGCGTAGTTGGTTGAGGCACTATGCTATAAGCCGGAACGTCACGGGGTCGAATCCCGATGAGGTCACTGGATTTTTTTTTCAATTTACCTAATCCTTCCAGCCGCACTATGGCCCTGGGGTCGACTCAGCCTCTAGCAGAAATGAGTACCAGGAATATTCTTGGAATGTTCTTGGGGTAAAGGGCTGCCGGCTCGTAGGACTGACAACCTTACCACAATCTGTGAGCCGATTGTCTAGAAAATGTAGGATCCTCAACATCTCACAACCCTATGGGCCTCCATGGCCTGTTACAGGGATACCTTTACTTTACTTTCATGAGCAGGGTAACCTCTCTTTGTACAATAACTGACCAGTCTGCCGATTCTGATGGATTCAGCGTCTCTTATGTTAGAATCAGGGCCCGGATTTTGATGACCCGAAAATATATAAAAAAATGACCTATAAAATGACCGAAAAAATCCAGAAAAATCACCTAATATATGCAGGGGCCTGGATTTTGGTGATCTGAAAATATTAAAAAAATTACCTATAAAGTGACCGAAAAAATCCAGAAAAATTACCTAAAATATGCAGGGGCCCGGATTTTGATGACCCGAAAATATTTAAAAAAATGACCTATAAAATGACCGGAAAAATCCAGAAAAATGACCTAAAGGAGAAAAGAAAGAACACTTCGCTTCCACGTTATTCACATTTCAGAAAACATATGAAGAAAATTTCACTAAAATGGCCAAAAATGACAAGAAATACCCTTAAAAGTAAAAAAATTTACCAAAAAATTACCCCCAAAATGAAAAAAATGACCTTAAACTTAAAAATGTCAAAAAAAGTACCTATAAAATTTATATTTCTGTAACCAGCAGCTCATATCCCAGATTTATATATTTAAGAGCATCGCATATGATACGAGGAAAAAAGATGACATGTCATCAAAATCCGGGCCCTGGTTATAATGATTTGCTGGGCTGTTCTGTTCTTGCCTCGAAGTTCTTAATGCCGTATTTGAAGGCAAGAACTTGCAATATCAAACATGTCGTCTTATTATATTTCATTTTTGCTAATTTAAACAGGATAAATAAGATGTAGTTACTAATTAAACGATGGAACAGGAGGCTTCAGAAACTCTCACAAAGAGGAGCTTCATAACCGTAGTCTTCACCAAATCTTATTAGCGTGATTAAGTAGGTGATGAGATGGGAGGGCATGCAACCCGAAGGAGAGAAATAAGATACGCATACAACATTCTTGTTGGAAGACCTGAAGAGACGCGCTCAAAAGGGAGACCTAGGTGACGATGAAAGGATTAATAACAATCTGGACGGTAGAGAAATGGAATGCGGTGTTTTTTGCTGAATTGGACTGACTCAGGAAATGGTTCAGTGGCGAGGCCATGTGAATACGGAAATGAACCTTAAGATTTCATAAACGATGGAGAGTTTCTTGGCAACTGACAATAAGTTTATAAACGGAAAATAATCTGTAGTCAGTTAGTTTGGATTTATGAATTGAGACGCAGTTTTCGCGTATGTGTTAACTCTTTTATTTTACAAATTTCTCCCGTAGAACACAGAAGTAACTTTATCTTTCGAAACCAATGTTTATGTAGTCTTGTTTACTTCATGCCGGCAAGTGATGAAATTGTTCCGTAATATATGTCGCGACATGTATTTCGTCACTTAACATATCAACTTCAACTTCACATCGGCTATAGCAATTTCAGTGTAGACGTGTAGAGACTATTGCAGAGTCATAGTTTTTTCTACCCTATGTTCTTATGTTAAAACAGTTGTCATGTGTCGCCCGTCATATACATTTAGTATAATACTGACAATTTTTACTCCCTACAGTCTAACGATTGTGCAGAGATTGCATTGCAGTGGAACTATAGGGTTCGTTTTATTTCCGTTATAGCACAGGAGCAATTCAGAACGTAATATACTAGTATCTGCCAGAAGTTGACATCTATTTTGAGGAGTTGTAAAAATGAACATATTTGAAGACTTCACATAATAGTCTCTCATAAATAAATTATAACTAAGAATACTCTTTTCTGGAATTTAACACCGTGTATTTGGGTAGAAGTTCGCCGACGTTTCGGCGGATCATACTGCCTCTCTCTTCATACTCGAAATAAACTCCGTTCATCTTTCAGCCTGAAGATGCAGACAGTACTTTGCTATGAAACTTTGGTGAGTATCAGCCTAGGTACACGGCTGCACAGTACACACGACAGCTTTCAGACTTACCAATATGAGAACCTGAACGAAATAAATTTAAATTGTTTGAAATCTACATGGGGTATATATTTGGACGTACGAGGCACGAAGTAAATAAGGGTAGTCAGTTTAGCAGATTACATAATGATGAATTTGTTGCTCGTACTACACCCACAGCTGTTTGTGTATGGAAATTTGGAAGAAAGTAAGCAAGCTGGAACTCTCATAACAGACAGCCCAGCTACAGGGAGTGGCAAACCTGCCTTATGCGAGATCCAGGTCCCACTGGCCCTGTGGGTAGCACAGAGTGAGGCCCTCTTCTCAGGGTTATATCGCGGGTAGACAGGACTCGTTAGTCGTGATAGACACTTTGTCTGATGGACAAAAACCCGAACAAAACTGCTCAGGTAAAACAGATTTACTCATAATCCTGAAAGATGCTTTATGTTTGAGCACGGAATGGGCTAACAAGCTCAACCCCTAAAGATAAAGATGAATATGGTGACGGTAATAAAATATAGGAAGTTACGTTGGGCTGAACATGTGGCTGGGGTGAGTGGTGGGGAAATTATCTGTTAGAAACCCCAGAATGTGATGGGAGAACATAATAGGATCGTGGATCTTGCAGAAGTTGATTGATAATATGGGAGTTCAAGTGAACTAAGGGTCATGTTTAATGGCGAGCTTTCGTAGTAGCAGTGTTGAACCTTCGGGTTCTACTGTAAGACAGCATGAAACAACATTCTCTACTCAAGAGTGAAGCGAAGGTACGAGTTTCGAAGACAGTTAACTGAGAGACATTGATTGGTATCCTCAATATAGGGTAAAAGGAATGGAGCGATAGGAAGATCTTATGAGGGGTATATACACCTACATGGGAGAATGGAAAGAAATGGTACATACTTTATCTTAAACCGTTTATAGAATGGGAAATATATTTCTAATTAAAGAAATTGTTATACACATTTCATACCAAGAATTCGGTAATTTAAATTGGAACTTGGGGGAGTGTACACCACTCAGTAGCACACAGTAGAGGATCTCTATCGGATATTGGATTTCGTTTGTACCAACGTTCGCTATCCACACAATAAAGGTAAGTAAAGCTATCCCTGTAACTGGCCGTGAAGGCCCATAGGATTGTGAGACGTTGAGGGTCCCACAGTATCTAGACAATCGGCTCAAAGATGGCGGTAAGGTTATTGGCCTTACGCGCCGGCCGCGCTTTACTCCCCAGGAAAATTATTTAATTAATTCCTGGTACTCATTTCTGTTAGAGGCTGAGTCGACCCTAGGGCCATAGTGCGGCCGGAAGGATTAGGTCGATTGAAAAATCCAATGACCTCCTCGGGACTTGAACCCGCGACTTTCCGGCTTGTAGCATAGTGCCTCAACCACTACGCTACCGCGTGCCTCCTCACTATCCACACAGTCTATACTCTAATAAGATCTTTCTATTCTGTCATTACTTAATGCGACGCAAGGATCTGTTACGAACAAATAATTTAAGTACGGAAGAAATTCTTGGGAATAAGATTGTGTGAATAGTCAGTCATAATCCCAGTAGCATAGATTCAGTAGAGTCCCGATGAGGTGGATTTCTTCAATTGACCTAATCTTTCCAGCCGCACTATGGTCCTGGGATCGACTCAGCCTCTAGCAGAAATAAGTACCAGGAATCTTCCTGGGGGTAAAGTGCGGCCGGGGCGTAAAGCTGACAACCTCACCGCCATCTGTAAATCTACTGTCTATAAGATGTGGGAGCCTCAACCTCTCACAATACTATGGACCTCCACGGCTTGTTACAGGGATAACTTTACCTTTTTTTTTTACCTTATATATTTATCCTTCTTAATATAGCGATGTAAAACATATACTTGTATTAAGAATAATTCAAGATTGAATATTATGGTTAATTATTTCGACTCTGAAGATAGTATTGCGTATTTTTCATTAGAACATTTAAGAATGCTTAGCAAGTTCAGAGGTTATAACTTGTGGCATGAGAGGATGGCTGTGGATAATGTAGAGGGACACGATCGTGGTTGTAAGAATCTGTAAAAGTTTATAAATCAGCATTATCTGAAGAGGCTCGGGAGAATGCCAAGTGCAACTTCATGAAGAATAGGTGGCCTCCGGGACTAAAAGAGAACCCAGAAGCTCTCGAATAAGAAGTATGGCATATTACAACCTGCATACCAAATAATGCGAATGTACATATGTATGTACTGGACTCCCGGGATATCTCGGTACAGTGACGGTCTCGGGCTCCATGCCCCAATTTCTGTTCCCGCTAAGGGCAAGGGATTTCTATTTCACAGCTTCCAGATCGGCTCTGAGGTCTACCCAGCCTCGTATCCAACTGGTACTAGCTGTACTTTACCCGGGAGTAAAGCGACAGGGGAGTGAAGCTGACCGGTCTCTTCCATCTAGTAATGTGGTCAAGAATGGTCACGCAACAGTGAAGCAAGCTGCGTTTTCCACCTGTCCGATATGCAAAAGACAGACCCGTCCTCTCGTCAGAAAGGGCGCCCCACAAAAATAAGACCGTAATTGTCAAACGGTAATAATTAATATCTGGTCATGAGCCCCAGATGGGGCTCGACACCAAGACTTACTGACTGATTGACCGTCAGTCGCAATATGACTTTGACTTTGACTAAGGAGTCATTATTGTCAGTATTTGGGAGTATTCGAAAGTGTTTGAGTTTGTTTAAGTAACAGCAACTGGAAGTTCGTAAAGACCTGTGAAGATTTAAAGGGTGACTGAAGACCTTAATTATGTGTAATATTCGGAGTGACTTTAAGTGCTAGTTTCTGTGCTGAGATCCGTTGCTAGGAGACGGCAAGTGGAAGACAGAGAATCCTAGTGCGTGTGCAACGGTGAACTGGAGCGTGCGTAAATCAGCGATAGCGCTGTATTTCAGTGTAATTTACAGAATGAGTAACTAAGTGGTTAATAAACCCAATTACCAATCCGGACGGCGTCTCAGTCGCCACAAACACGTTAAAACATAATTATGTCCAAATAGTTTCATATTTTTACAGATTGCTTTGTGAACAGGACAACTATTTCTTGACGACGAAGTAGAAAATATATTAAAGTCTTCAATATTTTTGATGAGAAGAATTTACGAAAGTGAAGGACAGGTAATACTGTAATCATAAATGTTCCTTACAAACACTAGCTCAGAACAATGCAATATATCCATTAAAGTGTGCACTTAAGTTACCCAAACCGTAATTAATAAGTTACACACTATAAACTTTAAAGAATATGTTGTAAGAGAAAGCAGCAAACTTTCTCCGGATACATTCAAGTTTGTTGGAGTCAGCGTTGGTAAGAGGCTTTCAAACATCAGAGGGAGTGTGTCCTCTGTTAAATGATTTATAAGTGAGAACAGTTCTACTTCCGGGGTTTAAGCTACTGTAGGCTCTTTCCACCGACTTTGGTTCATATTTAATACTTTGAAAATCATATGAGATTCCTTTTTTTCTGTTAAATTATAGAATTAAGTAGTAAATCCTTACTTTCGTAGCATACTCATAACAAATTTTCAAATGTGGCCAGAAGTCTTCGGGCACATGATAAAAACTGCTTGCTGTGGTTTTGTTTATTCGTAAAGAAATAAATTTAGTATGATTTACCTTTCCATAAAAAGCTTCCATATTTCTTTAAGGGTGTCACGCCTGTAAGCCAATACAGTACAAATAATAATAAGATATTGGGATATATTTTTGAAGGGACAAATAATTGTAGCTCAGAAAGTAATCCGAATATAATGAACACACAAAACTTGTTCTCAATTGGTAATTAATTTTAGGTTTAGGTAGGCGCAGCCATTAAATTTTGTTGCAGTCACGTGATCCACAGCTCTTGAAGAAAACTCCCAGCTAGGCTTGAGGTTTCATTACTGTATGAGGGAGATGTATTTGTTGCGTTGCAGTCTTATCACACATATGACACTTCTACGTGTTCCAGAACTCAGCCTCTGATGAGTGTTTCGCTTAACGGTTTCAAGCTAAGCATGGAATCCCACCACAGCATCATGTTGTGACAGTCCAAACCTGCTACAGTTGTCAGTGGACGCTATTCTCAACTTTTGTCATTTCGGAAGGGGTGACTTATTTATTGGCGAGTTATACGAGTATATTGTTCCCCTTATCTGATCATAAGACAATGTCTTTTCTTACATTAAGTATTACTGACCCAAAGGAGACAATGTCACCATCGGAGGCAAGTCTGTAGTTCCTGGAAGAGGCGAATTTTTGGTTTTTGACATGCGTAACAGTACCGGCATGAAACCAGGTCTACACGTAGCGGTCGCAGAGTTTTACCACAAAAACACAATTTTAACTTTCATGTTTTAATCTTTAGTTTCTAATTTTAATATATATATTTAATTTTCATCTTTATATATTTAATTTTAAATTTCATTACATCAGATATTTCAGTTTTGAAATTTTGAACAAGTCTTAACATACGAATTTATTCAAGACACAATAAGGATCCTTATTTCAAGATTTAGAGGATAATTGTAATTCAACAGCTCAAACCGGAGCATTGCTCACTTGACGATTACCCGGTGTAAGGGTCGAAACATATTGCGTCTGTAAAAACATAATAAAAGCAAATTTTGATACAGTAGTGTCTTCTTTGTTTTTTAAATACAGAAAATTTTTTGTAGACCGCATATCTTATGTACTTTTGTATATCTTATTTATGACACAGAACAGGATGCACAATATTAAAATTATCATAATATGCCTTCAGAGAGTGCAGGTAAACCCAAAACTAAACAATATAACTAATCTCCCATGGAGGGGGGGGGTCCGAGTTCTCTCTCTCTCGGAACTTCTTTGTTCTGAAGAGTCAAGTGACTGACTTATACTGATTTTTATAATGACTTTGACTAGTGAAAATCTGCCAATTGGGGAAGATTTCTTGTCCGGGAGGGGACGCAGTCAATTAAACTACTTCTTGGGAATGAAGCGATGCTCCAACAAGTTACCTGTCTTGGGTATTTGGCGTCTTAATTTAATCGGAGTCAGACGTGAGTTGGCTGCACTCCTTATGTTTGTCTAAAGTAAACAGACATTAATTTTGGAACCTTCAACTTCAATAATACGAGTATAGAAGGGAAGTATTACTCCTTGCTTGCGCGAAAAATTTACAAAGTTTCGCTTTGGAATAAATAAACAGTTTAATACACGAGAAAGTTTTAGTTACGTTGTTCATTTGGAGTAGTGAACTGGCTTCAAGGTTGCAGCTACCGGTTGCCTCATTTACTGCCGTGACACGAACCTAAGAAGAATTTCATGGTTTACTGGAGCCGACATATAAGTAAAAAGAAATAAATGGGACGGTTACAACGTATAGTCATCGGTACAATTTCCCGGTTTATTCTTCGCTTTATATAACTTCAGAAGCTGGTTCATTGCTATTACATAACTTAATAATCAGCTGACGAATATGATTCATGCATTATACTAAATGTATAATGTAGTTCGTGATTTCATAATCTAAAATACGGCAAAGCCGACATATACTTCCTCTAGCCAATTTACGTAGTCCCTTACGAACTTCCTCTTAAGAAAATCCTATGCCCGCTTCTGGTATATAAGAATATAAGAATAAACTCAATAATCTCCCTCTTCTCGAAAATTCTGGATCCGACTTCTCGATAAACTTCCAAAATATTTCTGGTGAACTCTTGTGGAAAGAGATACTTTTCATTCTTTCTTCTTCTTTATTCTACAACCGTGCAGGACTGCCAGTTTCGTCTCGAGTTTGGCCAGCAGTGGCTGCAGAAAACTGCACACAACGGTTCTACACAGCAGGAAAGCAAGCTATGATATCAGAAACCTAAATAAAACTGCTGACTTTTATTTCATCTTTCTAGTAGCCGCAGGTCTAAATAGTTTGGAAACTGCTCATACTGCACTGGACACACAACCTCACTAACTCTGCGTAAATTCCGCGTCTAAGAAATTTGGTTCTTGCTATATTCTGAAGTTACTACTATTTTTACTTCTTTCACGTCTGCATCGATGTGCGCATCAAGTATTGATAAAGTCTGAACCAAATAATAGTCGCGTTTCATACAGCACTATTTTTTTAACTTCATGCCGTAGATCACGACCTCACTTCATACGTTTCAGTTCCTTACCAACAGCAAACATCACACAGCGATAATGCGAACTCTTAAGTTTACCGTAGTACCGCAAATTCTTGACACAAAATCATGAAATTGTGGCAACAGAATTTTGGCGTGAGAACCGTAGAACTATAAGTGTCTTTCTGCGTGATACAAATATTTTTTCGTTATAGCTAGGTCCATGAACATAAACACTCCTGCAACATTCACATAAAACCTGTCTTAGGTATAAGACGTTCAAGTACAGCATGTTTGCCAAAGCGAAATATCATATAAACTAAGTAATTTTAGTGTTATTCTTCATTATTACTGTATCTGTAAATATAAATATATTGTGATACATATGATCATTTGCTAGGCAACGACCGCAACACACAAGCGACAAACAATACAGGAATGGTGTTTTCTGTGTCCGTCCATCCAGTTCATACCACCACATTCTGTCTCTCTAAGATCAATTTTGTTATTACCCACCCACGTGCGTCTTGTTCTTCCTAGTGATCTCTTTCCTTCTGGCTTTCCCACATTCTTCACCCCATCCGTGCTACATTCCCTTCCCATCTCATCCTAATTGGCATTATCATTCTAATTATATTTGGAGAAGAGTAAAAGTTATGAAGCTCCTTATGCAGTTTTCTCCAACCTCCTGTCACTTCATCTCTCTTTGGTCCAAATATTCTCAACAACTTGTTCTCAAATGCCCTCAGTCTATGTTCCTCCCTTAATGTCAGAGACCAAGTTTCACACCCAACCCGAACCACAGGCAAAATTACACAAAATTTTGTGTATTCTAATTTTTACGTTTATACGAGTAGACAACAGACGAAAAGACAAAAGGTTCTGAACTGAAGATAACAAGCATTACCTGAATTCAATTTCCTCTGAATTTCCTCATGAATCGAATTTTAATTTAGTACTGTCCTCCACAAATTTTTTAAATCGGTTTTTAACTAAGCAATACTATCTTTCAGAACCATAACCGATATATCTATAGTGAACCTCATGGCTGTGACACAGAGAAAAACAATTATATTTCAAGTGGAATAGACTGTATTAAGTCCAGCGGAAGCAAACACTGGGACTCTAATGAAATACCCCTACGATACCACTCGCAGAAAGCATCCATCCGCAACAGTAGCCAAGAGCACAGTCAATTGGTCCGGAAATAACGAGACAAAGCGTTACAACTTTGTTCAAAATTTTTCGGGGAAACTTCCAACTGCACCTTGCGATCATGGGGATTCAGCTCTACTATTCCCTCCATGATCTCCCAGAAACTGCACTGCACCATTCTGCTCTGATGAACATAAAAAATACAGAGGAAAATCGTAATTGTGAATTCACACAAGAGTATTTCCTGTTCTGGGAAAGGTCTTTAATCACAAAATGATGTTAAAAAATCAATAGTGAGAGAAAAACTTTAATGTTTCTCTGAGAATTCTACATGAACAATATTTCACGTACTTCATTAAATAACTTTTAGACAACAGACAACACATTAGGACAAGGTACCGAAAATTATAGCTGAAATGCATGGAACAGAGGCTTTCGCAAGTAGCTGACAGTAGCACAGCTAATGAAAGATTTGAAGGATTAGAAGTAGGCCTACGACTCAAACATTCTCTTCACAGATGGTAAAAAACTGACTACAATGACCGTACCTCAGTACAAACAGACACACATCAAGGCTAAACTTATTTTATAAAAGACAAAAATGTTTAAGAATATTGATCCATATGGATGCAAAAATCAACCCCGAGACAATATTTGTGGATCAGATTTCAAAAATATGATTTCAGCCGTTCTCTAACGTGAGCGGGTAGCTTTTTTTTTTTGGGGGGGGGGGGGAAGAGGCGATGTCAGTAGTTGGACTACATAGCGTCGGATGGTAATATGATTGAAAAATTATTAATTAGGAAGGATCTGAAAGGAAGTAGTCGTAGCATAATCGAAGTACTTTCCTGAACTTCGGACGGAGAAACTGAGAAAACCATGGCAGAACTCAGCCATGATAGAGGGTGTCCGATAGAAATTGAAACAGGCACCTCCAGAATAAAAGTTTAGGGTGTTACCCCCACACCACCCTTCTTAGTACATATCTAAGTACTGTCACATATATTAGTTACTAATAACGCGTTTAAGGTCGCGCCATACCTCAAGCGGTTAGTCGCTGGCTTCCCACCGCGACGGCCCGGGTTCGATCCCGGGTCTAGTGAAGTGGGATTTGTGGTGGACAAAGTGGCGCTGTGGCGGGGTTTCTCCGAGTACTCCGGTTTCCCCTGCCAATCTTCATTCCACCAAATTCTCCATCATCATAATCACCCGGGGCAGGCTACAACAGGCCAATCAGTGGCCGCCGTGCCGAGTGGACCCAGTCGGACTCCAACCCCCACTAAGGGAATTAAAAAAAAATCTTAAGAGACTCTCTCCTGTAAACCAAGTCATTTTAGGAAAAGGGTTAGGAAAGTAATAAGTAAGGCGAAATGAAGGTGTGGGGGAAATCATCCAAAAATACCGTGAAGCAAAGTGAAGTGAAGTAAATTGTGGTGAGGATGTGAAGGGTGTGTAAGTGCAGTGAAGTGGAATGAAGGGAAGGCCATGGTGAAATCTGAGTGCATCAGTTCATGACATTATGGATTTCACTCCTGTTACTGTTTAGTGTATAATATGCTTATTCTTTATTAATATTAATTAATATACTAATTGCAGTTGTAGTTGTATTTGTTGTAGCTGTATGTGTATTTGCATTGTATTCATTGTGTGTAGTGTGTCCTTTGTTGTTTGTGTAGTGTTGTGTGCTGTGTTTTGAGTGTGGTTTGTTAGTTTGTGTAATGTGTGTTATTTTAGTATTGTGTCTTATTTTAGTACCACTGGCACCGGGTAAAAACCCATTTGCAGTTAAAATAATAATAATATAGAAGACGTCATTTCATGTGTTATAGCTACAGAAATCTTCAGAGTGTTGTAATTATTTGTAGCTATGACTCGTGAGTATCCAATAAATCGGTTCACCAATCCAAACCCCTTCTACAAGTCACTAATATACGTGACAATATATTTCCTGGTATTAATTTATTTCGTAGATAACTTTTCAAATGCTGATATGGAGTGGTGACTTCTAATAGACCTGTTGGTTCCTTTAAGCAAGTAGCTGTTTTCAGAGAGCATATCCTACAAATATTTTTTAAGTTGATTCCACCCTATCAGGGAATTTGCATAGGTATTGGATTTTGAGTGTTTGCTTTCACATTCCTTCTTTGTTTGTTATTTTGTTTGTCTCCATATACACACAAAGCGGCTGTCACTTCTCGGACTGTATCGTTTCTCCAATTCTGCTAGCCGGTGTGATCGTGCGAGAGTGTAAACTGGAACTATTGATTGAGTTCTGTTTAAAAGACATGAGGGGATTCCTGAGGGCACTGGACAGTGAGATGGAGTGGTCACGAGGGACGACAATTCAGGCTTCTCGGGATTCGGAAGTTGGGGCAGGAGAAGAAAACATTCCCTGTGTCCAATGTCGCCGAGTTCGCGGTAAGGGCGCGATAGGGAAACAAATGACTCCAATGAGCACGAGCGGCAACTGAGCGAAATAGTGAAGGTGGCAGCAGAAGCACGGAGACGGTTCCAAGCTCCGTTCACACCTGGCATGGGCTATCATGGATCCGGCTCCGTCATAGGAAGGTGGCATGGACGCAGTTCTAATTAACTACGAGTAACTCACCGACTAATCCACGCAGCAAATGCCTTCTTCAGAAACCGAAAGGCACTAACTGATCAAGAAATTTCGCGTCCTGTATGGATCCTGGAGTTTTATAAATATGGCCAAATGAGTGCGTCATTTGAGCCTATCCTGTACCAGACTCTATACACAATCTCATACTTTACTCCTTTATGATCTATTTAAATAGTTTTCTCCCATTTACACATCAGTTTTCTCATTGATCTCTAAGCTTGGATGGTTCCCATAGCTTGGAATTGGTTATGATTATGGTAGAACAAAAATTCATCCATCTTTCTGAAATCCCGACCATCTTGCACATAGTTAACCATTTTATTGATAAAAATAAGATTTTTTGTTATCGCCTTTTTTATTGCTAGCAGGGTGGGACTAAGTCATTTGTACTGCGGCTACTTCTGGCCTATTGCACCAGCCCCACATGACAGATGAGGTTGAGTGTGGGGCAATTGGTGGAATGAAGATTGGCAGGGAAAACCGAAGTACTCGGAGAAAACCTGCCCCAGCGCCACTTTGTCCACCACAAATCCCACTTGACAAGACCCTGGATCGAACTCGGGCCGTCGCCGTGGGAAGCCAGCGTATTATCGCCTTTATGTGTATTTGTATAAAATTAGTACTGCAATCTTTACCTAATCCAACATAGCGTAATCAATATTAAAAGAAAACCCATCCAAAAGTGTTACAAAATACTACTACTTCGCGGCGGTTATACGAGTACACACATCATGAATTTAGAAACAATTCTCTGCAACTGATTTGCACTATACGTACTGTATACAGCTGCACAGCAATAACAAAAAATTCGTATGGGAAGAGAATTAGGTCCATATGCATTGACGTTAATTCTACCAAGGCCAGATGTTCAAATACCACATTCATAACTCGACTCTAATCCTATTAAATTTGAAACTCCACGAAAGAGTGCAGCGAAATCCTAAACTCTGCCATGATGTTCACGTCCTCCATACAGCAGGACACAAAGAGATGGAATGCACAATACGAAGCCCCTTCTATTTAGGTTTTCAGGAGGTATACCTCATTCCTAAAAACGAAACTCTGGCGACCGAGTATGCTTTTTAACCGTCATGGATGCTGTAGGAGGAACGTCATCAGTTCACCCGATTTCCAAATACAAGTAAAATCGAGTGATTCTGGTTTGGCTATTATGTTGGAAGTCAGAGAAATGTCGCCTTCAAAATTAATGTCGCGGTAGTGTAATGCAAATTTTTAAACGCCAGGTTTTTTTTTTCTGTTTACAGTGTTCGCTAATGCTTTAGGATCCCTTTAGATCCATCCATTTAGTGACACTCAACCCACCATCAGATTTCATACCAAACACACACCCAATGGATGTGGCACGTTGAAATGATACAGTAATGACCCACGCGAATGATACTTGAAATGCAAATAGAATGAATTCGCACGATATACTGATACCAATACTGTCAAGCACCATGGTCAATTTACCCTCACATATAAAATAAATTTCTGCATTAAATGTCGTAACATACGAATGAGAATTTCTAACATTCTAAATTTTAAATGCGGATGTGCATATAAACAAATATATCAGTTTTAAAACACTTCTATTTAATTTAATTTTTTTGCCATATTACTCAATTTTCAAAGTATTAATATTGAGTGAAACGTGAGTTGCGGAAAGTCATCATAATGTTTTAAATATATTACACGATCCACGCTGTACTCGTCTGGGTTCCGATCCCATGTATTTTCTCCCATGAAAATGGAGACAACACATTCATCTGACACGCTGGTACACACCTTCAACGGCGTCTTAACCGAGGAGATTAGGAGAGTATTCTTTACTGCGGGAGAATAGTAGGGTCACGTTACATACCTTGAAAAGTATGCTATACCTGTGCTGATCGTGTAAAATGTACTAGTCAGGGGGAAGGGGTTGAACGGCCTAAGTACGCAGTAAAGTTAAAGGGATAACTTCTCCTTCTTCAGCCTTCGTTTATTATGCACCTTGGCCTGTTCCAAATCAGAATTAACCTCTGGAATGATGACTCGTTTAATCAATTAGCAGAACCTCTTATCGGTGTATTCCATGGATACTATCTACACAAAACGACAGAAACACGGGTACAAACGTACGTAGAGCAATACCCGGAGTTGTGCTGGAACCCACGATCCCGCAGTTCTAGCTATGGGTTACAAGTGGACTAAGAAGTAAAGCTGTTATTTTGCTATTTAAGATAATGACGTAAAATAAGACGCCTCTTAGTTCTACGGGGGTCTCGACTTTGAATGTCGGTTCAAGGACCGGATATACGGTATTTCTGCATTTATTCGTTTCCCTCATATTTTCCAGGAAAATTCTCCGATGTTTAATGATAGCAGTGAAATAAGTAAAGATCATCTAATTTCTACGTGTTTTCAAATTCACACAACCATCCGACTACGGCTTGTGTCATAGCTCAGGCGGTAAGTCGCCGGCTTCCCACCGCTGCTCCGGGTTCGAGTCCAGGTCAGGTCAAATCATATAGGATTTATGGTGGGAAAAATAGCATTGGGGCAGGTTTTCTCCTAGTACTTTAGTTTCCCCTGCCAATTCTAATTTCAGCTACTGCTCCACTTTCATAATGTATCATCCTGGGCTGGTACAATAGTCCAAAGAGTGGCCGACGTACCAAGTGGACTCAGTCTCACCCCACCCCAAGAAAACAAAAAAGAATTCCTACCACTGTATGCCATATCGTCGCTTAAAACGGAAGAATACATCAATAGAAGGATTCATTCATTCATCTGTAATGTGTCAAGACGACACGTCCACAGTCTCTTCCAAAACAGTTCCTCCATTTGATGCTATCTAGAGCTTTCTCCTTCAAATGAAAATACCCTCTTCTGTCCCCAAGGTCATCCAGCATCTTCTTACGTCTTCTTCCTTGTCTTCTGGTCACTTCTATCAGCCCCTTTATCCTTCCTTCAATAACTTCTTTTAGAAGGCAGTTACCGCGTAAGATATGACCAATCCAATTAGCTTTCCGTTTTCTTATTTCGTGTAGGATATTCCTCTGCTCACTGACTCTAAATAACACTTCTTCATTTCTCACATAATCGGTGTCTTCTCCAGCCTTCTCCAACGCCACATTTCGAAGCTTTCCAGGTGTTTCTGATCTACTGCCCTAAGTGTCCAAGTTTCAGCCCCATACAAAGCCATGCTCCAAATGTAGCATTTCACTAGTTTCTTTCTCAAATTTAAGTCCAATTTGCTGGTAAAAAGATTCTTCTTCTTGCTAAATGCAGCTTTTGCCATGGCAATCCTAGATTTAATTTCACACGTACATCTCCCATCATCTGTTAACAAATAGAAGGATAAGAAATGAAAATATGAAAGTGCTCATTCGGTCCCTACTGAAGGCTAGGGGAACAGAAACAGAAAACATGCGTGACGTCACAATGTCTGGCTGAAGATGAAACTGCCAGCGTGCAGATAATTGTGAACACAGCTTGCGAGAGAACTTGCATCTTGCCTCAGATCGATTGCGGCAGATGTCGATGGCGTGACTGCCGTGGATGGGATGAGGATCGAATTTGGAAGCGATACTTTGCCAGGCGCTGAGACGTCACAGTGTTGGGGCGGAGGGAGTGTGAGCTCAACACCCGTATTGTGCTGGGCTACACTGTGACAACCTGAGCCAACTTCTCTCTCAGCAGACTTTCAGGACTTACAGCTCCTACTTAGCTCGGTGCTGTTAACTCCGGAGCGATATAGAACGACTGAAGCGCTGGCAAACGTTGTTAAGGTTATAGCGCTTCCTACTATGTGCAGCTTCAACTGTTCTCTAGCGAATTAACACAAATAACACAGTTTAATTTTATTAACATTGGAGTCTAGATAGTTTGAAACTTCGAGGATTAAGTAGGATACAATTTGCCAAATATATAACACGTAACATAAAAATTAAGAATACATAAAACATTCTAGTAGCAGAATCTGAAGGAAGGACACCACTTCTGAAACAGACATATGTGTAAATATATTATTAAAAATGGTATTACAATAAAGGGCCTCAATATGTTTAATTAATAGGTCTAATGGTGATGTTTTTGAACGCACCTTCGAGGTCCAATAAATTAGCATTTATGTCACCAGTGATGTATGCTAACTTTTACCTTTTACTATGAAGTTAGCAATAAACCAATCTGTCCAATTGTAGTAATATCTGTACATCTGTCAAAGTACAAACACTAAATACATAACGAAAGGTACCTAACTATGTACCCCATGAATTTATGATGTATATGACAAGTCATACTTTCGTACTTCATACGTATACCACACTGTTTATCCCTTTAATTCTTTATTTATATATTACCTTTTCACTTTTAATAATCCAGTATGATATTCAAAACACGCACGACGCATAGACCGGCATAATTCTTTCCCAATTTGAATATGAATATTCTTTCGCAGAAGAAAATTGCACGAGACGCAGTATCAAAGGAAGTTTTATGAATGAAAAACAAAAGAAGGTTTAAGCTTGCTTTCTTTCACCAAATTCTTGTTATTGGTTTCAAATGTATAGTTAAAAATTATTTCTGTTACATCTAATATTTCACTGTCCCTCACTCTGTACTCTCGAGAATATAGAGATATTACGATAGGTTTCGATTTAATCCAAGTTCTCTTATGTTCTTAGATGGATGACTCAACTCTTAGGAATTATTTTCTTCATCATTATATTACAAGAAAAATCCATTTTACCTTTATAAATAATAAATATGTTCACGGGACAGATTTCTGTGAAGTGTCACTGTAAAAGTCACCGGGCATCCCTTTGTCGTTCAGTCCAGACCTAGGTGTATCTATGAATATACCAGACCTACAATCTTCAATAGACAAATGCTATCCTTCGAAACGTTAAGAACTCTCACATGCAGGGGCGAATTATAAGACGGATTTTGGATTGTACGATTGGATTTATAACATCTTTTACATTTACACGACTCGGCACTGCAGGCAATACAGCGCTATCGCTGATCTACAAACTTTGCAGTTCACCGTTACATAAGCACTAGGATACTCAGACTTCGCTAGTCGTATCCTAGCAACGGGTCTCTCATAGTCTCACTGTCACTTCAACTCACACATGAAGTCTTCTTTCACAGCCCAATTTCTTGTTTGCCATTATTCTGTAGCTGAAAATTCCGGAGACTCCACTGAATTTAATTCCTCTGCTCCCAAGCTCATATCCTGGAAACTGGCGTCCCAAAATTCGATTCTTCACTTCTCAACTACTCTACTACTACTTTCTATTCGATCGCTTCTTCTATGCCCTTTTATAACGCCTCGGCACGGACCACACAGAAAACACAGTCTCTATTTTCATGGAAGCACGTTTAGTAGTCCGTTAATCTAGCAATGACGTTCTTCTGTTGTAAGTGTACACTTGGTGGGAATGTGTTTACCGAGTCGTTGCCTAGCAATGGATATACACAATATTTTCAGCATCGGTAGGTGTCTACCAATTTCGTCTTTTCCCTAAGAAGTCCTGTTGTGAACACGTAAAGGATATTCGGGTTGTATGAAATGCGGGGAATTTGTTGTGTATGTGAGCGACTTCTAGTTTTCATGACGAATTTCCTCTCTATGGAGTAATTAGTGACTAAGGTCCGTATAGATTTCGGAACATTTGGGTATTAAATCAGTATGTTGAGCACAATATTCAGTCGTCACACACTGTAAGAACTTTTTTCTTATTGCTAGTGGGGTGGGACTAAGTCGCTTGCACTGCGGCCATTTCTGGCCTATTGTGCCAGCCCCAGATGATAGGTGAGGGTGATTGTGGAGCAATTGGTGGAATGAAGATTGGCAGGGGAAACCGAAGTACTCGGAGAAAACCTGCCCCAGCGCCACTTCGTCCACCACAAATCCCACTTGACCAAACAAGGTATCGAACCCGGGCCGCCGCGGCGGGAAGCCAGCGACTAACCGCTTGAGCTATGGCGCGGCCCTGTAAGAACTTCATGCCAGATCCTAAACTATACTTATTAACTTCTGTTCCACAAGAAAGTTTATTGCCATTACCGCTGAGACACGCTTGCAGATTCTTTAATTTTAAAGTTAGGTTTGTCATATCATATACCACTTGAAGTAACTGTAATTCATTCGTTATATTTTAGGGTAGCCTCACAAAGAGTATGGTATTCAGATACTCAGGGCACGATAATTTTCTTGTCACAATATTAAACGTCAGAATACTGAAACATCATATTACATGCACTCTTAAATAGCATTAACCGAAGTAAATATTCCACATAAAAGCTAAACGGCTACTAATTAAACAATACTCGTATTTGTAACAGCATTATGAAACTTTGTAGTGCAAAGTTGGTATTGCACCTCATTCATGCTGAGCGATATGTTTTAAAGAAAGCTGTGTTCGTTTAAAAAAAATAGAATTATATCTCTCTTAAAACATGCGCAGTTCCTTAACGTTTAATCGATATATTATTTAATCTGATAATCTAATATGTATAAATCGGAATAGTCAAGGATCCCATGCTTTTATATCTTCATTTCAGTAGTGTTGGTTCATGCTTCTTCGTAAGCGTAACTCGCTCATACACTTCTAGGATTGTCTAGCAATATTTTCTTGAAGAACACTGTATCCAACCAAAAGAGAAACCTTCAAACTTTTCTTTAAAATTATACGTTCTGAAACCATGAGCCCCTTCGGAACAATTGCTGTAGGGAGCAGACTTTGGACTGGGCAACTGTAGAAATAGAGTTTTATTAAGAAAAAAAACCTTTACTTGGGGAGCCAGGATAGCTCAGTCTGTATAGCTACTGGCTACGGGTTGGAAGATCAAGGGGTCGGAGTTCGAGTCCCGGTAGTATCAAGAATTTTCTCTTCACTACTTCGTCCAGACGGGCTCTGGGGCCCACTCAGCCACCTATCCAATGGGCACCGGAGGCTCCTTCTCGGGGGTAAAGCGGCAGGAACGTGAAACTGACCACTCACCTCCAGACAGTGCAGAGGTCAAGAACTGTGGATCTATACATCCACACCCCGATACGCCTTCATGGAATATTGCTTAATTAGTTAAGCACAGGGGACAACTTCAACTTTTACCCTTTTACTTACTGCAACGTCAGACAAGCTGTGGTGTCCAACTAGCCTTTTCTCCAACTGGTACAGGAGTTAAGGTGGACGGACCGTGAGGATAACTCTTCACTTCTATCTAGTGCTGAGACAAAGAATGCATGGAAGGCCGCGCCATAGTTCAAGCGGTTAGTCGCTGGCTTCCCACCGCGGCGGCCCGGGTTCGGGCTCGGGTCTGGTCAAGGGGGATTTGTGGTGCACAAAGTGGCGCTGGGGCAGGTTTTCTCCGAGTACTTCGGTTTCCCCTACCTATCTTCATTTCACCAATTGCTCCACAATCACCCTCGCCTATCATCTGGGGCTGGTGCAATAGGCCAGAAGGGGCCGCAGTACAAGGGACTTAGTCCCACCCCACTAGCAATAAAGAAAAAAAGAATGCAAGGAGCCATAAATTAATTTTTAACATACGCCTTCGTGGCGCGGTACTTAATTACGCACAACTTTACATTCACTTTCCATAATCCATTTCTCGTTATAAATTTTAATTACACCAGTTCGATCTGATGCTAGACAAACAAAATATGATAATTCTACGCCTGCGATCGTATGCACTCGTTGAAGAAGAATACAATTCCAGTTCTGTCAAATCAGCACACACTTACGAGTATATAAACCGCACATCCATAGATATCTGCTGGCTTCTTTCTTTTATTTCAGGGTAGACTTGGAGACTAGACAAACACTAGGACTACAAATATCATCGCTTTAGATGCAACGTGTCGAGAAAGGAACACAAAATAAGGACCTTTGAGATCATGGTACTGAGAAAAATAATTGGGTCTAAGAGGGGGAAATAAAAGCAGAAGAGAGAAAACTGTATAATGAGGATCTTCATGGGCCCTCCTCTTCACAGGATATCATTAACGCAATGAAACACAAGAATATAAGATGGGAGAGTTTTGAAGGGTGCATGGGATGGATAAGAAAAATCTGAAGGGAAGAGACAAGTTGCGGGAACTGGGCGTATACGGGTGGATGCTACTATTTGGTTTCTAAATATACGTTACGAAAGCGTGGACAGGATCATATTGGCACATATACACACGGCCGGTCACGGTAGCCGAGGGGTCTAAGGCATGTACTGTCTTCGCTCGCTTGGAAACCGGGATCGTGGGTTCAAATCCCACTCAGGACATGGATGTTTAGTTTGTGTGTGTGCGTTTTTCTGTATTTGTCTATAGGTAGAGGCCTTGCGACGAGCTGATCACCCGCCCAAAGAGTCCTACCGAATGTGTAAGATCTAGAAAAACCGAAGTGAACGGAGAAGTTCGTGGAGGTAGGCCTAGGCCTACTGGGGCTGTAGTGCCAAGGGGGAAAAAAAATATACACACGAGGTTCCAAATGAACCTTAAAATGTGTATCAGCAAATGCCATCCATTTCATAAAATCACGTCTTCAGGTGACAGTATTCTTACAAAAAAAATGTTACTAGGATGGTCAGTTTTTTAGATATTTCTCTGAAATTTAGAAGTTGGTAAATGATACAGTACATACTCAACACACGCGTTACATACATTGAAATATAAATTACATTTTAGCTTATGTTCTCTGGTAGGCCTTCTTCTTGATATAAGCTGAAGTTTTATGAGCACCTATTCAAATAAACATGAGAAGTAATTATTTTCTTACGTTGAATTAAATTTCAGTTATATGAATATTTATAAACATGTAGACATATTGATACAGGTTGCTGAAAATTTCGCTTAAATATTATCGAAAATAAGAGGCTCCGATCAATTTGGTATGCATTATATAATTATTGATTAATCAGTAAACGTACTTTATGTTCTTAAAACCACCAATATTTTTTGAATATACAAGGTATGAAATGCAATGGTTCTAAAAAAGATTTTCTCAATGGTTGTTTGTTTCATTTTACGGATTATGCCGGGCATACTTGATCAGGTAAGCAACAGACTATGTACATTGCCCAACATAATATTTGACTCAAACAAAGAGCGCATAGGGCTACAATTATCATTCAACTACCTCGCAAACCGTAGGATTTATGGAAATATGTGTAAGAAAGTAAAATTCAGTTCATTTGTCTCTTCAACTCCTGTCTGAAACATTTTTTGCTGCCACTGATATTTAAAGCGTTATATTTGAGATAAAATCTGAAAAGATTTTGGGTCTTCAAGAAAAAGTGTCCATAATATTTGTCAGATTTTAACTAAAATGGAATGTGCCGAAAATTGTACTGTACTCCAAATTTATAATTTCCTGAAAATTCGCTTAGCAGCTCTTGAGTTTTCTGATGCGGAGAGACAGACAGGGGGGCGGAGGGAGTGATTTTAATTGGCTCTCCGTGGAGTTGTAAACACGTCTGAGAATTAATTTCATTGACGATCCTCCTGGAAGCGTGTACTTTTAACGACATCCAGTACAATCAGTTCTCCAGTCTCTTTCAATATGAAAACTCTTGATATTGTTTGCTACCACACACACCTGGGAGACACGGTGACTGTTCGTACAAACTTCCCTTGCCATGTAACAACTTTTCATGTCAAATCTATGCAAAAGAATGAGGCAGTATATTGCCCCGTCACTTTGGTTCCCACCTACCAGGTAAAAGGTAAAAAAGTTAAGTTGACTCTATGCTCAATGAATTTAATCATTAATTTTAATGAAGGGCGTATGGGGAGTGGATGTATAGATCCACATTTTCTTGAACTCGGCAATAGTTGGAGGTGAGTGGTCAGCTTCACACTCCGGCGACTTTATCCCCGGGGAAAGAGACCCCTTTTCCCATTGGATATGAGATTAGATGAACCCCAGAGCAGGTCTGGAGGATTTGGAGAAGAAAAAATTCTTGACCCTACAGGGACTCGAACTCCAACCCCTGAGTCGTCCAGCCCGTACCCAGTCGCCATACTTACTACGCTACCCTGGCTCCTAACAACTTACTAGAATATACAAAATTAAAAAACTCAGACTACAATAATATGAAAACCTTACACCTTAGATTGACAAGAGTTTTATTAGCATATCTCAAGGGATCGGCCCAGCTCAATAACTCAGACACACTGGACGGGTGTGCGGAAGCAAAAATGGATCATTCAGCGCATATTAGCTGCATGAAAATGGCTAACAGGTACACAAAAGCACACCGAGGTGTCCCAATGTCCTGCCATGCATAATCCGATATTCTCTTTCAAATGTGTTTTATACGTAGGGAAAATAGAGCCGGTCACGGTAGCTGAGCAGTCTAAGGCATGAACTGCTATCACTCGCTCGGAAGCAGGGATCGTGGGTTCGAATCCCTAGAAATTTTGTTATCAGCTGATCACTCGTCCAAGGAATTCCACTCTCTCTAAAATGTTCAAGAAACTGACAAATCGGTCCCTATGTTCCAAAGTGGGAGCAAGAGGAGAGAGAGAAAAATGAAAAAAATTAAATCAAAAGTATGAAGAGAAAGAAGATCACAACTCTCACTTCAGCGCCCATTTCGTGAGACATTAAAATGCAGTATATGAGCGCGAATCCTAATAATAGTTCGATCCGCAAGTCGAACACACGTAGGAAACAGAGGGATCAATTAACAGTAAACCTCACTGCAGGAGAAAAATTTAGGACCATTTTAACTCCTTAACTTTTATATTCCTACCTCCTCTGCATCTTAGGACTTGGACTTCTGGGTATTTGACTACAATTCCGATACATGGCAGGACATCTGTTTCAGCAAGGCCAGTGGAATCCGGGTTCATCGGTCTACATGGCGCTGTCTGCAAATGTTTTCTACTTTATGTGTAATAACACTATTTAGAAGATCACGGTATAAGTTGGAAGATAATATTAATATGGAAATTAACAATATAGGATCGATGAGTATGGACTAGAGTCATTTAGAGCAGCATATGGACCACATTCCTGTGAACACAGCAATTAATCTTCAGGATATAATCAAAGACGGGGACGGTTTGGCCCCATGCAGTTAGTTGGCCCATCCTATGGTTCCGTTGACACAGCGGCTCAAGTAATATAGATCATGTTGCATCGTTCTGTGGAAAGCAAATCGGAACTGTGGAGCCAGCTCGTTAGTTCTCGTCAATTCAAAAAGACTCCCACCCTCTATGTGTTCAAAAATTTGTATTTTCTTGAAATTGTAGGATTTGAAAGTCTCATGGTTGTAGTTATAAAGAGTACTATTTTTCTGGGATAAAACCCCGTGCAGTCCGTTGAAAGTCAATCGATGTTTCGGAGGAACACGTCGGGTCCATTTTCAGGGCTGAAAAATAAGCCAAGCATAAAACCAACGTAAAGGCAGACGCTCTGCTTGTCGCCTGATTTCACGCTTGGCTTATTCTTCGAACTAGAATATTGAGCCGACATGTTCCTCCGAAACGTCGGTTGATTTCAAACAGACTACGCAGTGTCATATCGCAGAAGATATAACTTTTCTATAAATCATTCACAAAGGACGTAATTTTACGTTGCCATTTTTTTACTATATTGGTAAAAGCTACGTTTTTCATAAATCATTTAATGAACTTCAAGGGACTATAATCATTCAGAATGTCAGAAATCTTCCTTAAATGAACCCCGGAGTTCTCTTTGTCACCTCAAACTAAAATCGTGATGAGTTAAAAAAGAAAACTACTCGGTTCAGAACAGTATCCATTTCTTAATAAGCAAGCACAATTTTTAACAATTGTTCAAGCGACACATACTGTAATGCAGAGACAAGGATAGGGGAAGAAACGAAATATATTTCGCTTAATACGGTTCCTATTTACTTCCGGAAACGAGCCCAATATATGTCATGACAGCTTCCTCGTTGAGATCACTTGATAAACGTNACGTTTTTCATAAATCATTTAATGAACTTCAAGGGACTATAATCATTCAGAATGTCAGAAATCTTCCTTAAATGAACCCCGGAGTTCTCTTTGTCACCTCAAACTAAAATCGTGATGAGTTAAAAAAGAAAACTACTCGGTTCAGAACAGTATCCATTTCTTAATAAGCAAGCACAATTTTTAACAATTGTTCAAGCGACACATACTGTAATGCAGAGACAAGGATAGGGGAAGAAACGAAATATATTTCGCTTAATACGGTTCCTATTTACTTCCGGAAACGAGCCCAATATATGTCATGACAGCTTCCTCGTTGAGATCACTTGATAAACGTAGAAGCAGGGGAGAATAATATTAAAATGAACATTTAAAAAATGTTGTTTTTCAGGATATGGACTGGATTATTCTAGTGCAGAATAGAGTCATATTCTAGGGTCTTGTGAATATGTGAATGCACTTTAGTGCTCCATAAACACGCATACGAACGACTGACATTTTCTGGCACAGGACTCAACAACTTGAAGTACCTTTCGCGCTAAATTCTGGTGTAATTAATTGAGGGCTTTCATACCGATGTCGGTGAACCATCGGGTTGTTCCATCACCGTTAGTGAACTGTAAATGTTGTGACGGTCAAGTGCTCCTTAATTTTGTTTTATAAAAACATTGAAAGTTCCAAATTCCAGGATTACGGTTTTGTTCTGCTTAAATGATTTGGTCTAGAAGAAGCTGCAACGAAAGTTTATTAAAAATTATAGTTAATTCCATCCGAAGTCTTTCTTCAACTGTGTTTGACAGCTTGTTACATGTTACATAATAGATGAAAATTTTACTAGAGCACTGATTAAAAAGACTGAAAGGGTCGGAGATAATCTCATCTTAATTAAAATCAGAGTATTCAGAAAAGGAAGTTGTATTTTGCTTTAATTTATATTTTAAAAGGGTTTCGACATGAAGCTTTCAAATTGCGTCTTTGTACAGCAGTGCCCCTGGCGGTTTATCTGTTCTCTAGACATCCGTTCTCGAAGGCCCCACGGGTTTCACGCGTCATGCTGTGTAAGCGCTAGGTCAATTTAAGTGAAATGTTGGAATTTTAGTTTGTGGATGACACAGACTCCATTGATGGGTTGATTTAAAAGGGGATTGTTTAAAAATAATTAATTTCAAAACTAAATCCACATAAAAGGAGTATCAAAAATAAGAGACTGAACAAGATTCAAAAGGCAGAATATATAGTCCTCTTCGAACTAAAGTCCTTACAGTTGCATTATCATCAGAATAAAACTACCCGTGTCTTAATGTCGAATGATATAAATTACATAATTGACGCGTGCCAGCAGATCCTAATCCTAAGACGACCCATTTCAGTAGAGGTCATCTTTGCAATTATTATGTATTACGAGTAGTAAACGAGAAATTAATAAGCTTTTAAACGGATGGACGAATTTCTTTAATGGGGACAGTAACACCATATTTACTATCGATAAGCGCCGCACCATAGCTCAAGAGGTTAGTCGCTGGCTTCCCACCGCGGCGGCCCGGGTTCGATCCCGGGTGTGGTCAAGTGGGATTTGTGGTGGACAAAGTGGCGCTGGGGCAGTTTCCTTCCGAGTACTTCGGTGTCCACTGCCAATCTTCATTCAACCAATTGCTCCACAATCACCCTTACCTATCATCTGGGGCTGGTACAATAGGCCAGAAGCGGCCGCAGTAAAAGGGACTTAGTCCCACCCCACTAACAATAAAAAAATAAAAAATTAATTACTATCGATAACATGAAAATATTTTTCGTGGGTATGTCTTAGATAGTACATCGAAAAGTGTGCCACTTAATTTACCAGGAATTGGCCAGCCGACCTCAGAGAGGGTTAACGAGGACTTATCTTTGGATAAGCCCTCTCCACGTCACGAAGAATACTACAACAAATTAGCTTATAGAATCAAATGTAATTCTGATTGCTAATGTTATGTAAATAAAAAACTTAATTTACTACTATATAGCCTAATGCTATTTGATGAGGTAATTATTTTTTGGCCCATCTTCGCCGGCTCGAAAACTGAAGTCGTGTGTTCCAATCCCACTCAAGGCATGGATGTCTGTGTGCGTTTATTCTGTGTTTGTGTTGTCGTGTGTGTAGGTGGCGGCCTTTCGATGGGCTGATCCCCCGCCCAAGAGTCCTACTGGCTGTGTATAGGATTAAAAAACTGAAAAAAGCGGCCAAGATCCAAAGGGCTGTAGAGCAATGTTCATATGCTAAAATTTTACGATCTTTGGCGGTGACAAATTTCATTCGATCGGAGTGAGTGCTGTTGGAAATCATGCATACATAGTAACAACTTAACCCCATCGACTTGTTATTAATACACAGGCCTTGTCAAACTCGTCACATAAATTTAAGTAATTACAAGAAAATATGAGTCATAATTTTATCAGATATCCTTCTTGTTCACATAATTAATAAATTCAAGAATTATGCACATATTTGTAGCATGTATGTGGATTACATTTATTTCCACTTTTAAAGGATATTAGATGATCGAGCACACGAGGTTTTGAAGTTGCAAACAGCCGTAAAATGCAATATATGTGCATGGAACATTCGAAAATGAAAGTTTAATGAAAATTCCTATGTAAATCGTGAAACAAGGGAGTTATGAGTGTAAAATTTAAAAATACATGACGCAAAATGTCAAAGTATTGGCTATTAGAGATGAAACTCAATAGCTAGTTATATTAGAAATTTTTACTTCGTATGTTTCAGATCGTGGAAGAACTGTTACAGCAAAATTTTTACCGTAAATTAAATACAATATTAATGCTAGTGTGTTACAAGGCCGAGCGAATTTTCTCAAGCCATTGTGCTTCTGGTTTATATTCGACATGTGCCCTGTTCATGCAAATCTCATTCGGAAGCCGCATCATGACTGCGGTTTCTCGTGATTTCCCTCAGTCTCGCCAGTCAAATAGTGGGATAAGCCTAGACCACTTCCTTCCCCATCCCTGCAAATTCCTTACTGACTAATCAGAATAGCATTCCACGTTATTAGTCTTCAACTTGATACGCTACCCCGGATTTCAAATTTCATTCTCGGTGCAAATTTTTCATGATACGGTCGGTTATTTTCTTTCATGACTTCTGCCCCTGTTGCTGTAGGAACTGTACCCAATTCAGGAGTCTCCTCTTAATAATTCAAGAGCAATCACACAAAACCGGCAGGCAACTGTAAGTTTCGAACAATCACGTCGTTGTTCGACATTCTATAGAGAACTGCTTTTACAGCATCTCCTTCTTCTCGAAGTCTACTACGTCAGAAAAAATCTCTGCCATAATGTCACTCGACTGGCTTATAGGAAGAAAATCCCACCTCTCCGTCGAAAACAAGTTACTAATATACAAATCACTCATCAAGCCTATATGGACATACGGCATACAACTCTGGGGCTCAGCTAGCAAATCCAACATTGCCATTATACAGCGTGCCCAGTCCAAAATACTCCGAACCATCACGAACGCACCAGGGTATGTATCCAACCACACCCTACATACTCGTACAGATCTAAAAACTCCTTACGCAACAGAAGTCATCCGATAAAAAAGCACCAAGTACTTCAACAAACTAGAAAATCACTCTAACCCGCTTCTTCAACCACTACTACAACTTCACCAAAATCGAAGACTCAAAAAAATTTGGCCACCAGATCTAAGGAACTGAGGAGAATGTCACTGGATGTTTATTCCGCTCAAGCCATGTAGAGTGTACAATTAGCTTTTATATTGCACACAAATCAGCTCATTGACTTATAGATTGTACAATCTGATTGCCAATATAGAAAATAAATAAAATACTGTCAATGGCACAGAGTATCGCCCATAGCTCAGGCGTTCGTGAGGATACCAATTTGGTGGGCTTTCTATTAATGCTGAGGAAGTACAAAGCTGAAAATCTGAATGACCTAAAACATATATGCAAGTATATGTATGTTATACTAAGTAAAAGTAAAAAAAGTAAAGCTCTCTCTGTAACAGGCCGTGAAGGCCCATACGGTTGTGAGATGTTGAGGGTCCCACATTATCTAGATAGTCGGCTCAAAGATGGCGGTAAGGTTGTCAGACTTAGGCGCCGCCGCGCTTTACTCCCCGGGAAAATTATTTAATTAATTCTTGGTACTCATTTCTGTTAGAGGCTGAGTCGACCCCAGGGCCATGTAAGTCTTATATTAATTCATTAGTCGTTTCATGTGTTATTAGTGTGAAGAAACACACACTTTTGAGAATGCCAAAAGCACTTCCAACTTAAAAATTATGAAAGAAGATTTGAATAAATCAATACACTCTTTATATGTTCCACACTTTAGAGCACTTAAAAATTTAAGGGTTAAGACGGAATTTCGGGCCTTTCTTCGAACTCTCCTCCGACCCGAATAGAACTGGGCTTCGCGTTAAAAATCCTTAGCTGGCAATTAGTTCAATGTCTTGTGTCTGCGATTTTAACAAATAACACATTTAGACTCGTGTCGTTAATGAGAAGTCCAGCCTTGGAATCCTACTTATTATTCTTTAGGGAAGATTTACAGCATCTGGATTGTCGGTAGGGCTTTGTAAACTGTCAATCGTAAACTTATCTTACGAATGTCGATTGCTATGAGTAGATAAAGATGTATTAGCTTTAGCAAAGCATTAGCCGATATAGGGGTTTAGGACGAAGTGTCAACTCGACAAAAGTACGTGCTACCGTCCTTTTAGATGATTGATAGAGAGAGTATAAATACTCATACCTAACATGAGCCTCATGAAATAAAGGCGTGTTAGGTTTACAGCTCAATAAGCCGTCGAGGGAAGGGTGTGACCATTTTTCTTTAGCAAAGAATTCTACATTCACGACAGCATAAGTCTTGACATTTCTCTAGGCTATGTCCTTCATGTGTATTGCATAGGGCGTGCGGTCTACGGCTTGTAATGTCTTCTACCGCTCGAACATTGTGATCGTGCTTTCAAATCCTAATCGAGATACAGACATTTTCTTACGTTTTTTTTTCTGTATTGTTGCTATCTTGTGTAGGTCGAGGCGTTGTGACGGGCCGAGCCCTGTCCAAGAAATCCTATCAAATATCTATGCACTAGATTCAGGAAGCAGGAAAAGGGAGGCACTAGGCCTAAACGGGGTCTCGTACCATAGAAGAAGAATTATTGAAACTTATATCCTACTTCTTTAAAGGTTTTGAAAGTGCATGGCTTGTATGCTCGTGTGAAAATCATGTAGGTAGTATTGGAGGTTCTCACAGCGTGTTCCATCTTCTGGGATATAAAGTCGTGTAGTCCGCCGATAGTAAGCTGACTCTTAACAGGAACATACCGCCTCCATCTTCAGGGTTGAAGAACAAGCAGATTAAGAAATCGGTGTGAAGCAGGTAGCATGCAGAGCCTGGTGTACAATCGGCATATCCTTGTGCACTGACCCTGTCAAAGTCACCGCAGAGATTGTTTAAAATGGCAAGTCCTTTCCATAATACTGACCTGTCGTATGATAAATTAGTCATTCTAATTTATGAGTGGATCTGCATAATACTATTTGTAGCATAAATTCATACAGGATTTGAATAAGGTATAAAAATTAATAGCGATATCTGTGATTATATATAAACTGGAATGTTTAGACACTTGTAAGTACACAGAGTTCCATCCATTAATGAGGTCAAATGCCACAGCACGAAACAAAGGAGAATTGCGAACGAAGGGAATGAAAGTTTGTTCTTAAGAAATGTGCACAAAAACTCTAAATGTGGAATGGATCTTTTCTTACGCCATAATCCCACATTTGTGCCGCAGTGGTGTTACCCCGCTCTTCTCTAAGACTTCGTTCCAATCTGCCTCTTACTGTCTATGGCTTTCCAATTCAGTAGACCATATTCTCTGTTCGAGGTAGTGAAGGAAATTGAGGAGAAATGCACTGAGAATCTTCAAGAGAGACTTTTGGATCGGCGTGTCTTGGAGATTTGCAATATCATCTTAAATCCACTATTGAAGACGTATCGAAGTCCGCTCATCAATGCAAATTTTCTTCTAAAGTGTACTATAAATCGCACTATAACTCCCTTTCTTAAGGCAGAAATAATACAAATTTACATTTTGTTCTGTGTGGATATACATTTTTTCCTTGGCGACTTTACGACGTCGAATGGTGAGATGATACAGGAATGACGAAATGGAAACAAAGAAGAAAGAACCAATCTTGGCGGCGGCCCGGGTTCAGTCCCGGGTCTGGTCAAGTAAAATTTGTGTTGGACAAAGTGACGTTGGGGAGGGTTTTCTCTGAGTACTTCGGTTTCCCCTGCCAATCTTCATTCCACCAAATTCTCCATCATCATAATCACCCGGGGCAGGTATAATAGGCCAATCAGTGGCCTCCGTGCCGAGTGGACCCAGCTGGACTCCACCCCCCACTAAGCGAAGCCATCCAGGCGTTTACCTGGCGAGAGTACTGAAAACGAAAAACCTCAGTCAGGAGAGCCGGTGTGGGGTCCGAGAGTCGAATCGAATACCTCCTGAATACTGCACATTCGCGTTACCACTACACCCAACCGTTCAGTGTGTGGTTTGTCATGGTAGACGAAGAATATAGATCGTGTTTGGGAACAGGTGATGAGGAAAGCATCTGACATTTAGGAAGCTGAAGAAAAATTGGTTCTCTTCTCTAAATATTTCTAAACTCACAAAAACTGATCACATAAAGGAGAATTATATCTAAAGAAAGTCGTCTTCTGGGATGTGGCGCCCTGAAGATATTGTGTAAACCGACTTTTCGGAGGAATGTATCGCCTCCATCTTCAGCGTACAAGAATCTACAGATACCTGATCCCGCTGGTTCCTTGCTCGCGAATTTTTATACCCTGAAACGTGTGTTTACACAATATATACACGGTTTTACATCCCAGGAGACGGCATTCTTCATAGTTACCGCCGTGATAACCTCAAATCTTACAGGATTATATCTGCAGGGCGTATAACAACAATTGGAAAGTTGAGAAGGACATCCCTCAGTAATGTACCCCATTTTGTGTTTCATTTGCGATGCAAAACCCAAACAAAACGTGTAATATTTCTAAAACAATAATCATGAAATATTAAATTTTTATGGACGACTGAAAAATACATTTAATTGTGTATATTGTGACATGAGTCAACCTATCGCGGAATTATATAATGAAATTTTGAAAGTGGAATCGCTATTGCGGAACTATCTGCAATGCACAATAAGCGTTATGCCCATATACACACTATGCACGTCAATGAATCTTTTTAATGCAGCAGTTATTTCAATAATGCTCAATTATTTGGAAATGTGTATTTAATTACCTCAAAAATATAAAATTCCTTTCATGCTTAGCACATTTATTCCCAGTATTCCGAAATCAACTGAATTTCCCTTACGCAGGATACAGACTTTACGAACATCATGTTATTCCATACGCTTAAATAACACAAACACCGTGTATTGTGAACAGCACAAAGAAAGAACATTCAGAAATCGGCACCCAGAAGCGTTCGAAAAGTTGAATCCAAAATGCTGTGATGTGTTATGCATTGTATATCAACACAACACCGTACAGCGACGGGATATTTGTACCTGTGAATCTCTACTTCATATAATCGCATTACATCTGCTTAGTGGGGAAGATATATTCACAGCTATAATTAAACCGAGTCATTCATGAACGTGTTTAGCGGCAACTCAGGGGCTCCTACAACCTGCAACGGCTGTTATTATAAAGCTTCATCTCAGGCCTCCATTGTGCGACCTGGAATGATGGCGATAGGCGAAAGTAGTTCCAAGGATGATTGCAATTTCTAGGTGAATAGTGCTTAAATACTGCCACGGGTACCATTGAAGTTTCGGGAGGTACTTTAGGCTAATATTCAACATAAAGGCAAACAATGTTGCTAAATACACTCTTACGGTATGTGTTTATTATATAATAAATTTTTTATAAATTTATAAAAGACACTTTATTGTTCCACAATATTTATGAAATATTGTATTACTTACCTTTCAAGTAAATTAATAGGTCGCAAGACCTCTACCTGTATACAAACACAGAAAAACGCACACACACAAGCCAAACATCCATGTCCTGAGTGGGATTCGAACCCACGATCCAGGTTTCCAAGCGAGCGAAGACAGTACATGTCTTAGACCGCTCGGCTACCGTGACCGGCCTTTCTTTCCATTATACATGTATTTTCCAGTACTCATTCATGATAATTTAAAATTTCTAAGATATATTAAATCAGATTAAATGTCATATTCTTGAACGGTATCATCATACTGGATGGTGTAAGAATTCACAGATTATTTACAGAATATATTATTCGCGATTTTGGAAATATTTTGGTCCCACTTTCCTAAAGTCGGTTTATACCCTCTCCATTTTGTCAGTTTTTCTGTGCATCTCCCACTATCAACTTTCGAATGTCTGAATCAATCTTCATGAAACCTGGTATTTATATCATGACAAATGTGCCCATCTCAACGGCGTACTCCATAAAACCCTCCAATCAGTTTGTGTGTCTGTATACGTATCTCTGCTTTCACTGCTAGGTAACAACTCGGTAAACACGTTTCTGCTGCTAAAACACAAACAACAATAGAAGAACTGTTGGACGCGTCACTTTCTGCGCGGCCCATGTCTGTGAGTCTGTGAGTGTGTCTATGTATCCTCTATCGTTGCTAGGTAACAACTCGGTAAAGACATTCCCGAGGCAACGAAGAATAGTTGAAGGCGTCGCTTTCAATGCGGTTAGTGTCTTATCAAAGAAAATGTAGGGAATTAGATACAATATTTGAATATTATAGACGATGACGTTTAATTATCAACAGACCTACGATAATAAAAACACCACGCAGCTAAAAGCATCTAAAGCATTTGAAAACAACTATTAAAACTGAATTTAAAAGGTGCTGGGTAAGTAAAAATAAATTAACAATAGAAGAAGCCAGCGCCTTCAGAAATTAAACTGAAGTTAATTTAAACCCTTGTAACCTGAACAACCCAGGAGCTTAATGCGTCATAGAGGTGACGATATGAATTGTATATTTCAGACAATAATTATCGCTACGAAGAGAACCACCTCAGAATTCATAGTGAGGAAGGGCTCCTCATTGTATTTCACTAAATATAGGTTCTCATATCGAATGATATTTTAAACATTGTAGGTGTTAAACACGCCTATTCCACATATTGACATCTTGTGAGGTCAGTGGTTCTGAGAGACTTGTTGAAGTCTGTTGCGAGCGTTGTGCATCTCAAAGTTATACTGAGCCCACAGAACGTCTAAATTTAATCCTTCCAAAAAGTTTTACGGCAGACAGCCGATGTCAAGTTTCACGAAACCCCTTGAACAGTTACGAAGGTGAAACATGCAGATGGAGAAGACCTTCCCTTTGTATTTCCGTTTCAAATAATAACCCACAAGTTGCTTAGGCAGTAAATGCTGCGGGAACATTCAGCTCAACTGCTACTAGGTATGGGAATTCCATCGTGTTCAATAATAAGTCATTGTTATAGAGACAATGCCTATTTCAGCTGCTCTGGACTGTTGTCGCGGTTATTCTGCAGTTGAATTGCATTAACAGGAATATCAGATAATAGTGGTGAAACGATAGATTATGACATCAGGTAAAAGAACTCGATACCGAAATGAATTCAGCCTATCTGTATATCACACTTTATTAGTAACTTAAAATTTCTTTTACTTATTCTACAAACGAAGACTCCGCCATAAAGTACGCGTATATTTAGGGACAGGTTTCAGTTGAATATTCTGGAAACAAATATATCAGAATCCATGACATTTTATAATGGAAATAAAATCAACCGTCAATATTTAGAGTGGGTACGTTTATTTAAGCAATTTCGGAGTAAAATTGTCCATTTAATTTATTATATACTGGAATATCACGGATTTTACTGAATATAGGGCAATATCGAATATTAAGATTAAATTATCTTGGGTTTCAACAATTTTAAAAGTCCAAAACCGACAGAATAATTCGATATTTGTGTGTGTGTGTGTGTGTGTGTACACACACACACACATATATATATACTACCACTATCAATAAGTTCGAAAAATTTCCGCAAAGCATCGTAGGGGAATTTACTGCCAATATGTTTCAGCAATGTTTTCGACAGCTGTATCAACGTTGGCAGACTTGCATAGCGGCCAACGACAACTATTCTGAGGGCCGATGTGGATCTGTATAAGTGTATGTGAATACCTTATAATACGATGCGATAAAACCACATTCCACGAACTTAATGACTCTACCACGTATATAAATAAGATATTTCGGGTTTAGAACTACTGAGCGACTGAAACAGCAGAAATAAAATACTATATATACGATTATATATCACGTGATTCTCATTCAAACATACGAGTATTTAAGATTTGAGGCTTTCACGGCGGTGACTATGAAGAAAGCAGTNCGAGTATTTGTTCATGTATGTAAGCATAAAATTCACAGTGGGTTAGAAATTTTCAACCTGTAAGAAAAAGTCTAGGAGGAAAGAACAGATAACACATATATTTTCTAAGAATGGACCTAAATATGAACCGCTGAAGAAAATTGGGCGAAATAGAGACAAGCTAGCCGTTGAAACGTAGGACGTTCTGTAGAGTCGAGGGAAGATTCTTTCCAAATCGGAACGGGTCAAGGGTCTACACTGTAGTTGGTGATGATAACCACATTACGGAACACGAAACTCTTTACACTTATATACTGACTTAAGCGGCCTCAGTAGTCTAGGGGTAACGTGGAATTTTTAAGGGCGGAAAAATTCAGGGAACAAGTCCTCCGGGAGGGACTTTAAGCCGTGGGTCCCGTGTCGTAGCTTTACGGCACGTAAAAGAACCTCATATCGCCAAAGGAGGTCACTGAGCCAAATTCAAGAACATTTCCCGCCCAACAGTAGTCTCTAACGCCTCTGGTAGATGGGGGAAGCATCGAGATACCGCTGAGCCAGTAGAGGCCGAACTCGCTGGCTGACTCGGGACTTATGGTACGCACCAGTACCGGTAGGGAATAGAGACTGGTAGAATATCATAGGGGGACGCACAATGGACCAACAGTTTGTCTAAGTGCATGGGGAAACCCACGCTCTCCAATACAATACAATATATACTGACTTACGCCAACGCTAAGATCACAATAAATAGGTCATACAGTCCTAAATCGGTATGGATAAAGGAAGAATTAAAAGAAAGGCGACTGCATTATAACCTCCAATACAAAACTGCCTACTGATATGCAGGTTTTACTGAGAAACAGGTGGACAGATGACCCTTATTTACCAAGCGTCGAAGAGCAAGATAAACCGACCCAGTCAATTTTTACTTCCGATTTCTGGTATAGGACAGTACAGACCAATAGCTCCTGCTTTTCATGTTGTTCCGCCCTTAGACGCCGTTGTAAGACAGCCATTATGTCTACTTGGAAGAACTGCCCAACTAGAATTTTGATCCCGTAATTTCTTTGATGTTATAATTTGTTCTTAAATGTGTCAGGTTTTCCTTTGCTTTAGGAAGTGAGCTTCTGTAGCTGGTGTGTGAAAGGCAAACGGAAACGGTGATGATATAAAGCATTTGCAATTTTACTGAAGTCACACTCAAATATATCATGCATTATGCAGCCCCTAGAAGCAACTAATCACAGATCTGAAGAACGCATGTGAGCCTACAGAGAAACCCACGAAGGAAAGAGTGGGATAAGTACGACAATGTCAAAGAACATGTGTATCTCTACACAGGGAGTGATAGTCGGAATTTTTCTGCCTTCTCTGAAATGTAATTTTCTAGTTTTCGCACGTGTTTATATCATTATCAGGCTCCTTCACAGAACATTTATATGAATAGATTTAGATGTAATAAACAAATACGTTTCAATTATGATTCATTAACGCAAATGCGAAGTAATTTCGCTTAATGTATGTCTATTAAACAACGCTGTATGCGTCCGAGCTTTCTTTGAACAGTGTCAAGGTCTTAAAAGGAAAATGCGTCTCCTACCGAGGTCTACAGAACTTCTGACCCACAGAAAACTTGACCCATTCTCTTAATTAATATCGAAAATGTTTACATTATCAGATATACGCTTATGGAAACATTTTTTTTTCCGCCAACCAACACACCTTAAAGTTGTGAAAGAGATGTGGAGAATACTTCACGAATTCCAGACCTCGCCAATAGATGGAGGCAGTATACAGCACCGTATTTCGGCCATTTTTGCCTCCTAGAATAGACGACAATGTAATTATTCTCCTTTGTATTCTGCGACAGACTCTGATGGCTCTGTGGGAAATATTTAAAATGTTACTTATTTGGTGTATAAATAATTTGTAAGATACACTTGTGTACGTCCTGCATCCATTGTTGCTGAATTACTTTAAAGAGAGACAAAAACACAAATATACTTTAAAGCATGTTTTATATATCTGTATAGTTTAGAAAGTCCTCTTGAGTTCATAATTCGAATCATCTCTATTTTTAACTGCCTACCGCCTCCTCCTTTCCTCACAGCAATGAAACATGCCGGTTGACTATCCACCAGGGGCGACGTGCCTTTCTCTCATTTCCCAGAGGCCACGTATGTTGTAATGACGTGCTGTATAATCCCTGGCTAGTTATGGTGCCTACAAATTCACGTATGTACTGAAACCAACGTACGAGTATATGAAGTTAGTCTACAGTAAAACTAGTGGAATTACCATAATGCAAATACCATTAAACCAACTACCTCCATGGAACTGAGGACTTCTTGAGAAGTCGCCAGTTTTCCAGCTACTAAAGACTGTCCCAAAATTTAATGGAACCAGAAGTTTTATTAACTTATTCAAAAGAAATCTTCACTAGTCCCTATCCTGAGCCAGATCAATCGAGTCCATACCACCCCATCCTACCTCTCTAAGTTCAATTTCAATATTATTCACTCACCCAGGTCTCTTCTTAGTGGTCTCTCACAAATACCTTCCATGAGTTCCTGTTCTTTCCATTCGTGCTATATACCTTGCCCATTTCATCCCCCTTGACTTGATCATTCAAATTATAGTGGGCGAAGAGTACAAGTTATGAAGCTCCTCAATATGCAGTTTTCCGCAACCTCCTGTCACTTCATCTCTCTTCGGTCCAAATATTCTCTTCATAACCCTGTCACCAAACACCCCAACTCTATGTTCCTCCATTAATATCTGAGACCAAGTTTCATACCCATGCAGACCACAGGCAAAATTATAGTTCGGTATATTCTAATTTTTACGTTTTTAGAAAGCAGACGCGAGGATAAAATATTCTGGACTGAATTATAATAAGCATTACCTGAATGCAGCCTCCTCTTAATTTCCTCCTGAATAAGGTTTCAATCTGTTAGTGTTGATCCTAAATATCTGAACTGTACCACATTTTCAAAGGACCTGTTAGCTTTATTCATGTGATGATTTTGTCCTGCATTCTGGTGACGGGACTGCAACATATACTTAGTTTCCTTTATGTTTGCATCTAGACCAACCTCCTTAATGGCGCCAATTGAAGTTCCTGTGTTTTCCTTTTTAGTATCTATGTTTTCTCCCAACAGATTCGCATCAGCATAGACCGGCAGCTCATGTGTCCATTCAATTTTAGTTCCGCATGCTTTCCCTGGACCTTCCTAGTGACACGTAATTAAGCAAAATTGAAAAATACTAACGTTGAAGCATCTGCAGGAATTTTATCGCTACCTGGCGATTTACACTTTTCAACTTTACAATAACAATTTCAACCTCATAAAGAGCTGGAATCAGATAGTAACGGCTGAGCTGTGGGTATTTAGCTCTCACATTACTGATCCTATCTGTATTCAATAGCTGAGGGAAGTTGCTCTTCCACCTATTCAAAAAGATTTGGCAATCTCAAAGCAGATCACCATTCTCATCCTTCACTAAGTTACTTCTAGGTTGGTAACCTCTTTTAAATTGATTCGTTCCAACCTACATATAGGTCTTTATCTTTCTTGTTCTTACTGTTTGTTGTAAGCTCGTTAATTTCTTCTCCCAGATATTCCCCCTTTTTGTTCTTGAAATACCTGCTGGCTTCACGTCTTGTATTGTTTAGATTTCGCTTGGATCCTGTCACCACTGCAGTTTGGCTTGTTTCCTTTGATATAATAATTCTGAGCATCCTTCGTCGAACCATGGCTTATGCTTCTTCAATTCATAATAACCTAGTTTCTCTTTAGCTGTAATTTTGCTATTCTCTCTAATAGATTTTTTCCGCCCCTTGGCACTACAGCCCCAGTGGGCCTAGGCCTAACTCCATGAACTTCTCCGTTCACTTCGGTTTTTCTAGATCTTACACATTCAGTAGGACTCCTTGGGCGGGTGATCAGCTCGTCGCAACTCTAATAGTTTACCAGACTCTATTAATATCAACCTCAGCTTCTTAGTTCTCCAAAGCTGCGAAGCTATTTGAGATTTCAACACAATACTGCTTTTACTCTCCACCTCGTTTAATTATTTTTTAGATTGAACTTCTCCATAATAAACCTATGCGTTGTTTTTTACTCACTGTCTAACTCTCCTTAAATTATACCACCACAAGACAGTGGTCAGTATCGCAATCTGCTGCCCTGAACGAACGAATATAAAGTAAACTTGAATGTCTTCTCCTGGCTATCAAAATATGGTCAATCTGACTGTGTATCCATCAGGAGATGTCCAAGTAAATATATGAAAGTTCCAATGTATGAATATTGTATTTTTGATAGTCATATTTTTGGACATGGCAAAGTTTACTACTCTAACTCCATTACTATTAGAAATTTCGTGCAAAGTCTCATTCCCAATTGTTGGTTTGAAAATTTCTTCCCTACCTACTTCGGCATTGAAATCTCCTAACAAAATTTTCATATGATATATAGGAAATTTTTCGAACACACGTTCTAATTCCTTGTAGAAGTTGTCCTTCATATGATCAATTTTATCCTCTGTTGGTGCATGTAACAGGCCAAACCTCTTACAATTCTCCATGGGACTCTATGGTCCTCATACGCTATTTCAGAACGGTGACCGGTTTATTCAGGAGACCGATTTATTAGAATGTTGTGGTTTGTTTTTCTCATCTTGACAGAAACAATTGCCTTGTTCTGTTACCTGCAGCTTGGGTGACCAGAAGGGGACAAGGCCACCATGGGAGGCAAGTCTGTAGTTTGCCGAAGATTTTAATTTTGTTTTGCTGACAGGTTTAACTGTCATGAAGTGTCTTCGGAAGGGCATAATTGGACCCTAAATTAAGAAATAACCGCTTTCACGTGTGGGGTTCCGGGTTCTATATCTTGGGAACTGTTTATTCTCAACGTTAGTTATGTGATTGGCTTGTGCTGATTGCATGATGAATTTTGCTAGTTAAAATCAGGCAATAGGAAACTTATTCTTGTTTGGGAGAGAGGCCGTCGATTCAAATCCTTCTTGGGGATGAAGATACGCTCCCGCAGGATACCAGTCTTCAAAAACTTGGGGTTCTGAAATCATCGTAGGCACACGTAATTGGGCTGAACTCCTCAAGTTTATCTAAATTCATCAGTCGTTCACTTTGGTTCGATAAATCTTTGATAGTAATAGAGGGCCATATTACTCCGTGCTTGCAAATTTTTTCTCTCTCCTTTATTGATAATCAGACTGAACAATCTATAAGTGAATGAACTGATTGGTGTGCAATACAAAAGCTATCTGTACACTCTACATGGCTTGAGCGGAATAAACATCCAGTGATGTTTTCCTCAGTTCGTTAGATCTAATGGCCAGCTTCTTTGAGTCTTCGATTTTCCTGATGTTGTAGTAGTGGTTGAAGAAGTGGGTTGGAGTGATTTCCTAGTTTCTAGTTTAGTTTTCTCGGATGACTTCCGTTACATAAGGAGTTTTTAGATCTGTACGAGTATGTAGGGTGCGGTTGGATACATACCCTGGTGCGTTCGTGATGTTTCGGAGTATTTTGGACTGGGCACGCTGTATAATGGCGATGTTGGATTTGCTGGCGCAGTCTCAGAGTTCTATGCCGTATGTTCATGTACGCTTGATGACTGATTTGTAGATTAGTAACTTGTTTTCGATGGAGAGGTGGGATTTTCTTCCTATGAGCCAGTTGAGTTCTTTGGTTTTTTGGTCCATCTCTTTTCTTTTCTTGATTTAGTGTTGTCTCCAGTTTAGTTTGTTGTCAAAGGTTAATCCTAGGTATTTAACCTGTTCTTTTGGTTGTATGTTGATGTGATTTATTACGACAGCGGGGCAGGTGCCTTTTCGGAGGGTGAAAGTTGTTTGTGTGGACTTTGATTCGTTTACCTTGATTTTCCATTTGTTTAGCCATGCTTCTATGAGGATTAGATGATCCTGTAGATGAGAGGAGGCTGCGGTTGGACTGTCGTGGGTAGCGAAGATAGCAGTGCTTGCAAAATTAAGTTATAATATTTCGCTTCTGAAATAAACAATTTGTGGGAAGTGGAAATCGTGTTGTTGATTTCTAGCAGTGGACTGGTTTTAAGTGTGCAGTTTCCGGTTTCCTCAGTTATTACCGTAACACGATCCTGATAATTGTCAAGTGATCGACCGATGGCGGCAAATAAGTATAAAGAAGGAAAAAGGGGGACAGTTGCAGGAATGAACGTTCAAAATAATGGTATCACACCACGACCTCTTAGTATTACGTAGGATATTCTATCACTAACCAACTCTACCCGCTTAACTGCTGATACGATTCTGTTATGTACAGAAAAGCCTGTACCTAATTCATATTTCTCAGTCCCCTTTCCATAGAAAAATATATATTAGCCTGTTGGTTCGGTGAAAATTATTGCCATGTGGGATTTGAGTCGTAGTCTAGTACACCATTACCAATGATTCTAATGCATCTCTTGCTTCCACTGAGACAGAATGTTTCTCAGAAATCCTGGTCACGATTACCGGATCATACAGCATCACATCCCATATGATGGTAATACGTTTCGATCACATTTCTTTATACTACAAGTAAAATAACACGAAGCAATAAAACTTTGGATCCAGGTGTAACTCCAAATATTTTGACAGCTTCAGTTTATGCAGAAGGGATAATTCCTCTGCAATGAGTTCAATAGGGAAATTATTTGCTTCCATATAGTCCTGTCGCAACAATTCCATTGTAAAAGTAGACAGGCCTGTTTCAAGCCTGGTTATGCACTGCCTCTGAGCTGAAACTTGTGGCCTCTATGCACCTGGTCCGCTACACGCTGCAAAGCGTCTGCCGCATGAGTGCAAGTTATGCCTGACGTCGTTGTCATGGGAACTGTAACGCCTGCAAGTCAGAGATGAGGCCATTGCCTGAGTTCATATCGGTTATTTAATAACGCTCTCAGTAGGTACACTAGCGTCGTTTGGTAGGATGAATGATGAACTGGAAATGATCTGAAAGAGAACCGTCGTGGTGTAAACGAAGTAGTAACAAGGAATTTAGTCTGGTGAGACTGTAGAAAACCGCGAAAACAGCAGTGACGCTAGCAGGTATCCTGCCTGAGATTCGAAGTGACATCTCCCGGATACGGATATGGAGCATTATCACTACGATAACCCATTCGGTGTCCGAATTTGAATTGATGAAAATGGAAGTAATGTATTAACCATGTAGAAGTTCCTCTACTTAACCTGTGAGAATAAATCGCAGACACCAGGAATGCTGGACCTCTGAAAGACATTTCTCACTTGCTATTATGCAACTTTATGGTTTGCATCCTGTTGTGCATTTAATAAACAAGCAATTGGGCCCGTCAACACAATGCAAATATTTTCAAATGAAGATAAAAATGGATACTACTTATCACTATTATTTATTGTGTAAAGATGGTGCTGCACAATTTCGACCTATTATATAAATATAAGCTTTATGAAGTGTAAAGTGTATCTTTGAATTTTAATTCATTTTATTCTATTTATTTTAATCTATCACTGTATAATAGTGTTAGGACAGTATCTATTTTCATCTTCATTTGAAGATATTTACTTTGTGTTGACGGACCCAATTACTCATTTACTGGGCAGTGTCAGTGAATGCAGCAAAGTCCTGCATTTCACTTGGAATGCTTTTAAAACACAAACTGAAGAGAAATCAAGAAACTAGAGCGATAACAGAAACGGGAGTTGTGCAGTGCCGACTGCAGACAGTAAATATACAGAAACTGGGACCCAAAGGGACACAAACTTTCAGCGAGCTGAGTGACCGTTGTCCTAAATAAGTATGGGAGTTACATTACTGAAACGTATTTCTGTCCCCCTCAAAAACACCCCTTCCCTCTTTCCAAGCAGATGATAGTGGAAGGGTTGCGTTCGAGTTAACAAAACTCAATTAAAAAAACACTCTGGAAAATTACAATTTCATCCTCTGTCTGCCACGCCCTTTCGGCGTCGCTAGCCATACTTGATTTTAGCAGCATGGGACCATGGCATAATCCTGCCTCCCTTGTCATTTCAGATATGTCCGCCGCTATGATCACGTGTCACTGTTGTTACAATCTTTGTTTCTCCCCCCTCTCAAAGTGTTGTACAATCTCACTCAGACTCAACATTGATGGACCTGACAATCAGTCGAGTCAAATGAGGCGTCACAATATATAGTCAATTGATGACGTTCATGTAGCATATACGAGTATATACAGAACATAGAAAGTAAATGGCCAACTACGGAACGGATACAAATGTAAGTGCATTGATGCTTCTCTCTTTCCTCTCAAATTCTTTATGCTTTGTTAACATTTTCGAAATTTCCTACTAAGCGAACCGTTAATCGGAAATATTAATCATGTTATATAAAGGTACAATTCTACAGATAAAATGGCTCTTGTTTGCACTATAAGCAGTGTAACATTTCGATCACTTCAATTATAAGAATAAATACTAGTAATACAGTAAAACTTGGTTATAGCAACATCGGTTTCTGCGACACCTTGTCTATTGCGTCAAATATTCAATGGTACGAACTAATTCCTCATAAAGCAACTGTTTTTATACCTTGCTTAGTACGACATGCACAAATGCATCAACCTCGTATGTAACGTCATTTTCATTCCTGAATTTCTCTGATATGGACATTGAACGTAATTTAGAAAGTGTGTATTGGGCAAGTAACAGGAAACAGATGAAGATAACTGATTACTGTACTCGTATCTAGGTACAGTAAGGCACAACAATTGATGTAATCTACTGTAATTTGGTGAGTAGGCCTACCTTTAATATACAGTATTAGTGCGGTGTGTATTGTCAGTGAAAAGCGCTGTAATATGTCTTTGATATTACACATTTGGGCAATTCCACGTTAATGTTACGTTAGTCTGTACTTAACTACGTATTTCACTAAAAAATGCAACATTTTAGCTCCGGTTTTTGGTAGATTTTTACGTGACTAACATAAGGCTACTGTGGAAGTGCCCATTTCGGTTACAACGACATTCGTTTATAACGACACTATTTTTAGGTCCCTTTGATGACGTTATAACCAAGTTCTACTGTATGTCTTTCGAAAAGTTGTTGCAGTCAAAATATGTCAGCGACATTAGTTAACCCAAATTACAATTACGAGGAAATTATGAGCAGATTAAACCTGGAGAATCTCTGGTACAATTCAATTGAAAATCTATTGTCATTTTTCTATATTATATATAAATTAAGGGTGAATATTAGGGAATAAATGTAAAAATAGCTAATGATACTTCATGTTGTTTTGTAAGGTTGTGAAACCGTCTTTTACCCTAAGAGAATGACACGTGCTGAGTGTATTTAGAGCAAACTGCAGACAGGAATATTTGGGGAAGAAATGAGAGATGGACGTAAGATGAGGTGCGAAAACTGAATACCGTATTTACGCATGTATAGGCCGCACATTTTTTGCCAAAAATTCAAGAGGAAAACTGGGGTGCGGCTTATATTCGAAATCACACTTCATTTAAAAAAATACATATTCATAATTAGTAATACAGGGTGTAATACTCCTGAAATAATATTCCAAGAAAATTATTTTTTCTATAATTTCTGTCTGAAAATTGTGCTGCGGCCTATACACGCACGCGGCCTATACATGCGTAAATACGGTAATAAATACGTCAACAATTTGTGTACTCTTCACCAAATGCGAAAGTCAGTCTGAGCGGTCAAATGAAGTAGAAGAATTTGGGCAGTGTTGCCGCACGCACGAAGAAAGTAAGAGCCGCATTGCATTTTATGGGGATTCTGGAATGGAAGAAGCAACTTGGAAAGCGTAAGAATAAATGGTACGACGATATAAAATATCCTTTATAAAACAAGGACTGAAGACATGCTCTAGATTGATGTGGCTTACGACAGGGTTCAGTGAAAGATTCTTGTGGACGCGGTAATGAGACTTCAGAGTGTATAAATAGCAAGAAATTACTAACTTAACGGCTACTAACATTTTATCAAGAAAGACTATGCTCTGTCCAGCTTTTTATAAGTCAATATTCTGTTAAGAGAACAAAGGATCATACCCTTGTTGCTCCAGACTCACTTACCCTAGTTCATTCCAGGGTTGTTCAGTTTTACTTAACCCACAAACCCACTTTGTTTTATACACGTATGTAGATTTTCTCATGCCAATACTGTCACCAAATAGAAATCATTGTAAATATGGGTCCATATGACTGTAAAAGCGTTTTGCGATTCAACAGAGGACTTGTTAAATGTTTTATTCACCTGATGATGACCAGATAAAATAGTCGAAACATGTTGTGATTTAAGACAACAAATTAAATGTTATACAATGTCAGTGTTGCGTTAGACGGAAGATGATACTTGATAGTTTGAAGTGCGCAACAGGTTGCATTCCATAAATATCCATAAATAAATAAATTCCGTAAATATCTCTTTAAAAAGTTCAGAATTAAGCAACAACAAACGTACTGCATTCAAGAAGAAGTCTGAAACAATTTATTTGTTGAAGAAAGCACTCTTCTGGGATTTGGCACCGTGTATATGTGGTGTTAACCGACGTTTCGGTTTCTGCTTTTACCGATTCTCACGGTCTCTTCGCTTGCAGATTTCTTATATTTTTTCTTCTACCCTCCGAAACGTCGGTTAACACCACATATACACGGTGCAAATCCCAGAAGACTGGTTTCTTCATAGTCGCCGCCGTGAAAGCCTCAAATCTTACATATTTACTTGTTCTTTACACAAACCTGTAGCTAATTTCTTCCAATGCAGATAAAATGATATGGATACCACAGATTTAAGGGAAAATAAGATAAACTTTCAATTGATTTCTTAAATACCATGAAATTATTAGCATTAGGACATGTGGGATTTTTTAAACACGTTGAAAATAAAAAACATAGCAAAGTAATTTAAAATCCATGTTAGTGTAGAAACGTCCATATCACGCTTCAGACATAATTTGTCGCCAGGAACATTCTCTATAATTGTGAACATTTCCATATTCCAGACATTCCGCTTGTGTTAAGAAGGATATATTGAAAAACTTTTACATTTTTAACGTTAACCACTTTCACTGAAGTAATTACATGAGTTGCCCAAGACTTCCATCACTTCAAAGTAAATCTGTATGGGATTATTTCTGCTTCTTAGCCAAGATGTACGGGAATTATTCCAACGTATTATATACGCATTGATTTTTTCTCTGTTCCTTCTGAAAATTCAGAATAGTCCAAAGATAATGCAGGCCTTTACGAAACCTCTCTCTTCGTATTACGTACCAACTCACTGTTCCTACAAACATATCCTTATTAGCATTAAATTCACCAACAAAATTCAAACCCTCAGGGACGACAAACTTCAAAAAGAGATAACTTAAATAAAGAATATTTAGTATGTTCTGTTTTTTGTTCCTCGGGCAAGAGAGTGTGCATGCGAACATACTGAAACAATATAGAAAATATAAAATACAAGGACCTCTTTCTACGAACTATACTCGTGCAGAGTAAAGGTCTTCCTTATATTTCTGATACAGTAACAAACTGGATACACTTTCTTGCCTGTACAATGAGTGGTCACTTCCCTGTTGTGACAATATATTGGCTGTTTAACTTTTCATTTATTAAAGGAAAATTCACACCTGTTATCTCCGTTAGGGGTGTAAAGGAGATAATTGAAAGCTCTTCTTGAGGATTTCCCTCTCCTTCCACAGCAGCGTGTGACTGTACCGCCGACTACGGAAATTGTCACTGTCTCCACACACATTCTCCTTGAAGACGGAGGATCTCCGAAACGTCACCAATACAGCAAAGATGGTAGCAACATAACAGAATTCGCAACGGCGCTGAAAAAATTTTGAAGTTCAAAATCTTCCCAAGTTGCTCTTTATTGACCTTCAGATGCTATGACCCGAATTTACAGCCTGTAATCAACATGTTTCATACAAACTTTCCTTGATTAGTACATACTGGGCCAGAAAGAGCTCAGCAGTTTTATCATCCTATTTTCTGATGACTGTTAACCTCTTTTATTTTGTTTTTACGCCCTTCATCTGCCTATCAAAGCTTGAGTGACTTCTGAATTGCATATCCGAAAATTTCACCGTCCCTGTTGTTAGAGCTGTAGTGAACTGTCCGTTCAAAATACGAAGTGTCTGTTTACTGTACAGAAGTCCGGCCAGAGACAGGGTTGCTAAAGTGTGACGGAATCGTCGGTACTGCAGAGATCACTCGTTTCACCAGTCCCTGTCAGAAGCACGTCAAACGGTTTGTTTCATGTTTCCACTAATAACAGGACGTGAAACCACTAGGAAACAAGAAAACAAGATTAGACACGAATATAATAATGATATCACAGCTTAAAAGAATTTTAAACGTGAACTAATTCCTAAAATATGGATCTACAAGAGAAAATTCAGCTGTAACCCTTGTTTCCGTAAATCTAGATTTATCGGAAGATTTCGCCTTAAAAATATTCTTCAGAAACTTCCCTTCCCTTGAAGGCGCAGGACGTTTTGCCTTTTATTTTCAGGAATATGTGTACAGTGGACTTAATATTCTTTACTGTCGAAATATGACTCGAAAATCTAGTATCGGAGCATCGAGAGTCAAGTAGACAGTTTGGCCATAGAAAAATCATATGCTGCATGCTATCAAACTTGTTCTTGAAAAACAGCCCTGTCTTTGGGATATAACGCCGTGCGGTTCGTTGAAAGTCACCAGATGTTCCAGAGGAATATGTCGCCTCCATCTTCAGGGTCAAACAATAAGCCAAGCAATATACTAATAGCCGGTTTCGGTAGCCGAGCGGTCTAAGGCATGTACTGTCTTCGCTCGCTTGGAAACCGGGATCGTGGGTTCGAATCCCACTCAGGGCATTAATGTTACTCGAAAATCTAGTATCGGAGCATCGAGAGTCAAGTATACAGTTTGCCCATAGAAAAATCATATGCTGCATGCTATCAAACTTGTTCTTGAAAAACAGCCCTCTCTTTGGGATATAACGCCGTGCGGTTCGTTGAAAGTCACCAGATGTTCCAGAGGAATATGTCGCCTCCATCTTCAGGGTCAAACAATAAGCCAAGCAATATACTAATAGCCGGTTTCGGTAGCCGAGCGGTCTAAGGCATGTACTGTCTTCGCTCGCTTGGAAACCGGGATCGTGGGTTCGAATCCCACTCAGGGCATTAATGTTACTCGAAAATCTAGTATCGGAGCATCGAGAGTCAAGTATACAGTTTGCCCATAGAAAAATCATATGCTGCATGCTATCAAACTTGTTCTTGAAAAACAGCCCTCTCTTTGGGATATAACGCCGTGCGGTAGGAAGGTAACAAGGGACCCACCTAATTTGGGCATAGAGCAAACGGCATCTTTTATGCTGACAAACTCTGTAATTTCATATTCATTTGTATTTCATAGATTCTCTTAAGGAAAACCCGTTCGTCTTCAGTTTAATCAGTTGTTGGATATTCGCCAGTCAGTAAGAACGTAAGGAGAGGACATTATTAGGATCCGTTACCAAGAAACGGCTAGTGAAAACAATCTCAGTAGACTTACTATGTGCTATAGTGAGAAGACGAGTGCAGGAATTAGCCAGAGCATTATACTTGTAATTACTTGTACTTTTTTTTTCTTGACACTACAGCCCCAGTGGTCCTAGGCCTACCTCCATGAACTTCTCTGTTCACTTCGGATTTTCTAGATCTTACACATTCGGTAGGACTCCTTGGGCGGGTGATCAGCTCGTCGCAAGGTCTCTACCTGTACACAAACAGAAAAACGCACACAAACAAACTAAACAGCCATGCCCTGAGTGGGATTCGAACCCACGATTCCGGTTTCCAAGCGAGCGAAGACAGTACATGCCTTAGACCGCTCGGCTACCTTGACCGGCAATTACGTGTACTTACCATCTGTAAATAGTTAGTAAACTCAATTACCATTTAAACCCCTTCTATAGTCACTCATACACGTAACAATATCCATCACTTCCTGAATTCGCACATCTCGTACCCTATATGTTTCCTTTCTTCTTTATACCTGCAACTTTTTAAGCCTGTAAGAGAGCTCATGTTTAAAATTCAGTATGTATCATTGTGTATTTCATCATGCTCTTAAATGAAATCAATATCAACAAGCGAGACAAAATGTCCAATGAATTCACTAGTATTTGTAAGAAGTAAAATTTTTAATTCTTCATATATGTGATAAAAATGCTGTAATTCAACAAAGGAAAATGTATAGAAATATGAATTCACATGTTCTTTGTGCAAAGAAGAGAGCTCATATGTCAGTAATATCTAATTTGAATATACGTGAAGGTGAAGTACGAGTTACATTATCATTCACGATAGTTCATTAAGTTTCCGAGAGAATAAGTGTATCGACGTAGCTCACGCTTGTAGAATAATTTCTGGATCCATGATCTACGAGTGCTATTAACGCTGCTCGCTCAACATCATGCCATATGTGAACTGCCTGATGCCATGTTACTTACGAGGCAAGAGGCTCAGCTCCGTGGTTTGAGTGTGCATTTAACGGGGTGTCATTAAAAATCAGGATCTGATTGCACACGGAAGTCAAAATTCTGGCGTTGTTGAGCTGCTCATGGTAGGATAAAAGTCAGCAATTGTGGTCTTCTAATCTTAACTGATTACAGAGGTTACCTCACTGTTTTTCTCACTCACTAGAACCAGTGACAAACATGAATACGATGTAAATGCTGAAGTTAAATATCTGTAAATTTAGAGTAATATGTAAAACATGGTGGGTTAAAGGATATAAGCCTACTGTAAAATTTAAACAATAATGCAGAAATTAGTATGTTTATACCACCTTTACAGAGGAACACACTGTCACGGGTAGGGATAATTTATAGATAGGTTCTGGATTGGATGATTGGATTTTTTGGGCCCTATACATTCACACAACTCGAGATTTAGAGGCTATACAGCCCTATTGCTCTTCCACACACTTTCAGTTCACCATTACACATGCATTAGGGTTCACAGTTTTCACTAGTCTTATCCTGACAACGGATTTATCACGGTCTCACTGTAACTTCAGAGCACACCTGAAGTCTTCTTTTCACAACCTTACTCCCGCAAGTAAAATATCTACGTTCCACAATCATCCGCCATTGGAGTCACATGAATATTAAGTCGGGACCAATCTGCTGAGTTCTAGAGGCCTGAACTTCAATGCATGAGGGGATCATGTACCAACTGAAGAGGAGAATCAAGACTTCAAGTTGGAGTGCCATTCGCACGTATTATTAGTGACACTCCTTTTCACTTAATGTTAGATGTTCTCCAATAAATTGCTGTCATTATTGTTGCGTAGAGATGTGCAAAGCTGAAAAGCGAATTACGACAAGCGCTCTTCAAGAGAAATTAATATTATCTCCTCTACAGTCTCTGAACTAAGCTTGCTCGGCATTATTAGCCAATAAATTTCATTAATAAACGAAGAGAAACTGCGCAATTAAACGTATCTGCAAACATTTTCATCATAGTGTTTGTTATTGCCGGCTGACAGTAATCACACTAATGAAACTCTGCTTAAAGTGCTACGGTGTCAATACACTGATGCATTCTGTTTGACTACTTTAGTGAGCACTATACAATGGCTTCATTCTGCAATAACATACTACCCTAATAAAAAGGAAAATTAACCGAATGCTATCATCGTGTAGAATTAACGTTAATTATTCTGGAGAACATTTACATTAATGAGAGACTCGTTAGGTCTACAGATTCTCCAGCAAACTGTACAATAGGAGTTTTGTTAAATTTCTAAATGTCACAAGTTTCAGAATTTTCTTAAATATGTGCTTCAAATTGGTATTAATATTTGATATTATAAAACTTGAATTTTCAACCACACAGTCTTTACAACTTATTTTAGACATATATATATTGTATCTCAGTATCCTGTTGCATTGTGGTATCATTTTTAGATCGTAAGTATAGAGTCAATAACGCAACAAAGTCAACCTTTTATAAAAGACACTAAAAGTGTTTGTTATATATTTTAAATGTCATTAACTATATATATATATATATATATATATATCCAGTCCNAGAATACATTTTCCATGATGTGACATAATTTTAGCTTCTACTCAACATGTACGAAAATAAATGCACTTAACAATACAAAATGGCCGACATTCGGATTAGGGGATGGATTTTATTGACGTGGGAATTTCACGCATTCCTTCCTTATTCGGGTATATAATCCACCTTTGGCGGGACAAATTAATTATGTTAATTCGTCGATATGGTGGGCACAAGACTAAATTTCTCTTAATCTGGTTTTCATTACGTATATGAACTGACTGGTCGCTGGTGATATACTTTCATTGCACGTAACTGACTGACCTACGGTCTTTGAGAGGACGCCTACTTCAGTGTGTCTAAGAGGAGGGAGAAAAGAAGAAGTCGTGAGTCGAATAAATAAGCTGTCGAAACCTTTGGAATGGGAGCCATTAAGTCACCGAAGACTGAGGGCGTTAGAAGGCGACAGGCCAGTCCACAAGTGGGAAACACAATAAACGTAGATGCGATCGGGACAAAAAGCTGTTTGCTAGTTATGGGCAGGAAGACACGAAATGTCAGAAACGATATTTTCTTCAAACATTGCATTTCACTGATTTAATGCAATATTAGCACCATGAATTCCGTCTTTATAAGAACTACATGCCTTTTATGCCAACTACTGAGTCTCTAAGCCCTTTCGTTGACCGTGTGCCAGAGGAAAGCAAGAATGTAGTGCAGGCTTTATGCGGATAATGGGACTTTGACAAAATAGATAAAGTGTATGCACTTGTATTTCTAAGGATTAATATTGTAACTTAAACAGTTTAACGTTAGGTGGGCAAAGCGCTCGATGGTGAAGTTTAGAAGCAACATGGAATACAGAGTTCTAAGCGGATGAAAGAGCCACTAAATTATGGAAATGCAATGCTCTATGCATTAAGCAGTTTGTGGATTAATAATATACAAATTGCTGGTTAACTGATCTATCTGGTATCTTTTTAATATAAAAATTAGTATAAATTTTATGTCTCCATCGCTCTGGCTTTAATTAAACACACCGTCCTGTTTATATTACAAAACATAAAATTTCGGAATCTGGAATCTTTCTCAGTCTTCAGGCAAAACTTACTCAGTACTAATGTATGTGTACACCATCGACAGAAACTTTTACACCTTACAAGCATTACTCTTTGGGTTTCTGAGTCCAAGTTCTGATGTATTGAACATTCGAAGAAATTTCTATCTTTTTAACGTTCATGTTTCAAATCACTAGCCTCTATCTTGAATCTAACTACGAAACAAAATATATAGAAAGAAGAATAATGAATACAACGGAGAAAATAAAACGAATGTGGACAAAAGGAAACGAGAGAAATAATAAATTAAGTAAGCCTACGTTGAATATAAATTCCGTAAGTATGAAACACAGGCCTGCCATATACATGGATATTAATGCTACTCGTGAAATACTAAGTCCATTTATCTACGTTAATAATTTTTATACAGATTAATATTCAACCCCCTAGGAGACCACCCACTTACTTCATTACTAGAATTACTGAGTTAACAACGGGAAAATTATTATTATTATTATTATTATTATTATT